>NC_030821.1:42227209-42427209 GCF_001704415.2 Capra hircus
TCTTTCAGCCACAGCCTCAATCAACATCTCCCTTGGCTTAACAAATCATATGCAAGCACATCTGATGAAAATACTTCCATCATTTTTTTAGGTTTTGTTTTTTTTTTTTTTTTTTCCCAGGCAAGCATCTTAGACTGTAAACTCCCTTTGTTGAGACCAAGAAGCACTTGGTCTCATAAAAGCCGTGTCAATTTCAGGTAGCAGGGGAAGGTACCAGGAGTGTGTATGCCCACTTGTGGTGTGTACCTGCAAACCTCAGCTACTGGCATAGCAGCCTGATTAGGGCTGACATGTCTCTGAATCCCTGCACATCTCTCCATTTGCAGAATGATGGCACTGTACACAAGAGTTGAGTGGTCTGAAAGTTTAGTGCTTCTTTTCAGTCTGCAGAATAAGCACTGCCTTGATTTATCAAAAAGGTAAGCCATCTTCTTTCAAATCTCAAAACTGAAGGGACCCAGAACTTCAAGGCAAATAGCCCTCGCACATAGATGTATCAATACTTTCAGGTATGCTGATGATTTCTGAAATGAGGAAGGCAGACATGACTATATGCATGCATGCGTGATAAGTCACTTTGGTTGTATCCAACTCTTTGTGACCCTATGGACTGTAGCCGGCCAGGCTCCTCTGACATGGCTACACTGCATTAGTTATTATACTGGGCAGGATGGACACACAGTGATTCACTATGGACTTCCCTCCCACCCCTGTAGTCTATTACATAGACTTCGCAGGGGCAGAGAACTAAGAAGGAAACAAAACACTGGGCTCACCAATATTACTAAGCATTTTAGAAATTACTTTTTAAAAGTTCTTCTAGAAGAAAGACATCATTGGAGGTCAGTGGCATATTAAGTATGAAGAATAACTTCTTAATACTGTCTTTACTATAATCAAATTTCATCTTGCCAGCTAAATCAGAGAGGAAGTGTTCAGTTTCAAATATATCAAAAGAGCTGCACAGATTGAAAATGAAATCAAAATTCATTTTGGTATCTAAGATGGTTAAAATGACATTCTAATTGCACACGAATCAAACATCACAAAGCGTGGTGTGTAATTTTAATTATTGAGGCGCTCCAGGTTAATTATCTTCATGGCATGCATGCAGCTTTTAAAATCCTCTGAAATAATCTGATAAATCACCATAAGCATGAAAACCTAATAATTCTCTAATTAGTCCACAAACATTCATATTTACCATTGCATTTACCAAATCTGCACCATGTATAAACACTGAAGGTAGCCAAAATGTCTAAAATAAAGTCCCATGCCAGACTAAAAGGAATGAGGAAGGCAGGGAGAAACTGGAGGTTTGGAGGGAGAGCAAAGTGATAATGCTGAACTAATGATCCTAGATAAAAATATCAAGTTCTAGGACTCAAAGTAGCTTTTTTTTTTTTTTTCTTTCTTTCTTTCCTATGATGACTTAGGCAGCTATGTAGAAGATTATTCACCTTAATTACAAGAGTGAGAAAAGTTCTCAAACAATTTACAGCTTTATAAAGGAGTTTCTGAGCTATTCTTATTATGTAATTCCTGTTTTACCTATACCCTACCTACAACAGTTCTCAGCTGACAAAAACACTCACTAAAATTATGACACAATGCTAAATGCACCTCAAATGAGTCGTGTGTAACGCACAGTTAATAATTTTGTCCAGATGCCAAATGGATTCTGCAACGTATCATCAGTGTCTCTCTATATGAAGTATTAATAGATCCTACCTTTTTATTTTATCTTCATAGGATCAGGAGTAACTATCAAAAAGGACTTTATTGATATGAGACAAAAATTATGGAAACTATACTACAGAATCAATCACAGGACAAAGCCATGTGGTAGGACATACTCTGTTACAGCACTCCCACATAACTTTACACAAAATTGCTTATCAAGTTCTCATAAACTACACATTAATCAGAAACTAGTAAGTGTTCTCTACAATCAAAATAGTAAATATTCTCTACAAATTTACATTTCATTCCAAAAGCAACAGTAACAAAACTATCTGAATTGATAGAGCTAGTAGTAGATGACCTGATTTTTACATTTGTAGTTATATACTATGACCATGTTTACCAGCATATTTTGATGGAATCACTTTAGTTTGTGCAGTTAAAAAGTTGTTCAGATCAATATGTACCAAGACACTAGAGATGATGCTAAGTGATTTCACTGTCACCAGCGTCAGACAAGATCTTTCTTTTAACAACATGACCTATTTAGGAAATTTACACTAAAGTTTATAAGTTCCAGTTAAAAGACCACAAAGACAACCATCTAACTTATACCAGAGTATTCATTCCAAAATAACTTTATAACAAGTAGATGCACTATAAAAATTGCTTCACCTGTTAAACTGTTATCTATTTAGTCTTCACCAATTACTATTCTCTACTACCAAACATTCTACTAAAAAAAAAAAATCACCCAAGTCCTCAAGAAATCTCAAAGAGAAAACCTGATACAATTTTAATGCTAAATTCAGAACAATACATACTAGCTGGTCTGTAGAATACATGTATGCAGTTTTGGGTATTCTCAGCAATTCACAAGATCAGTGACTTTGATCATGTAAATCCCTTTTTGGGAACTAATGGACAACATGCAGAAAGGAACTTTTATGGCTCATTCTGCCTTACTGTCGTCCTGCAGTCACTTCTGCCTAAACTCTGCTCTGCTAAATGACCAAACCCACCTATGAGGAGCCTTGCTAATGAAAGAGGGTGCTTTCTGAACAATAGGCAAATTCCTTTGCATTCAGAAGGCAGGGCTCCCATTAGAACCCAAAATCAGAGAGGCCAGTTTTACCTCTGTTTTTTAATTGATTGTCCCAGCCCTCCTTGGTGACACAGTGAGACAGTGTTTGTGAAATGATTAAAAAGAACGTGATCTGATCAAGAGGACAGAATAATGGGAAAGGAATGCTAGGTTAGCCACTCAGCAAAGTGCTGGGAAAGAAGACAGACCACTGTGCCCTTTCGCCTATTGTTTTTATTCTCATCCGCTCTTTGCCATGTCGTGATACTTGGAGTCTTTATTTCATTTTGAACGGGTTAAAAGTTGGTCACGTAAAAGGGAATTCGGTAACAAGTCACAAATCCTAAAAATGTATATATATATATATATATATATATATATATATAAAATAAATAAAAATCCTTGAATTATATCAAGTTTCCAAAAGGTCATCACTGTCTCTGCTGTGGCCTTTTCCCCATTCCAAATCCTCTATCAATATGTCATAGTGAGTTAGCCAAAGACAAAAGAGAGGCGCAGTGTGAAAACGGCACATATATCTAATGCTGACAAAGCAATGAATAGACCTTCACAAGTATAATTATACTTGTTTATTTGTTGCCACGTACAGAGAGCTGATGAAAAAAATCCATCAAAGTGGTATTATGCAGACACCAAGAGCTTCTTTTCTTCGCTCGCTAAAGCCACATTGAAGCTTAAATTCCTTATTGTTAAATTCAGAAGAAAGAAAAAAAAAAAGATTTTGGGCTGGATTTTTTTCTTTTTTGCATCATTTGCTGACAGATCTTTTGTGTCTTGGGCTGTATTAGCTCACACTGCTACCTCATTTTTACCCATGTTGGAATTCATAATTACAAACTACTGTACAGAAGCTTTTAGAAGGGTGTGGTGTGCTGACCAAGATGAGAGAGTAGTGAAATTGGCCTTTTCTCACAGTCTGGCTTTTGATATATCAAAAATACAGGTAAAGTACCTGTGTAGAAGCATCAGTTACATCAGAATGCATCTTTGATCTCAGTCTTTTAAGTCAGTTGCTGGTGCTTTTCTTTACTCAGCTTTCTCTGCAATTTGCTTATTTTTGGATCTGTTTAGTATTTCATAAAAGACTGCATAACTTCTTTCCCATTTCAGTATTAAAACATTAGCAAGAAGGGAGGCAAATGCAAGGATGTCAAAGGACTGAAAATACTAAGTAAAAAGATTTCAAACCCAACTCTTAAGGGGCCATTATGTTCCAATAGACACTAAATCACATAACTTAACAAAAGCACATTTTTAGAGGTGGGGGAGGGGCAAATAAGCTTTTTTTGTTATTGTTTTTTCTTGCAGGATAGAAATATATCAAAGTAAAAGCAATCTGCATAGTTAATGTTTGTAAGCTTTACAATTTAAAACAGAAAAGCTGTAATTTTTCTTTGCTGGCAATCTGGAAACACTCTGGAGTTAATTACAGCTGATTCGGAGTGAACCACACAAACAAAGACCAGTCTATGTCCAGACAATTATACTGCATTAACCAGCTTAGAGCTTCCTGCTGATGTTTCAGGGCTCTTCTGTTACACACTTCTACCTTCCCAGCACGAGAGAAAATGCTTCTGCAAGAAGGAATTAATGAACAGAACTGCAAAAGAATGTGTGACGACCTCTCCTGACACGGCAAAAACTTTCCACCCATGTCACGACAAAGGGGAGAAGGTAATTAAGTTTGAATAGAAGGATGTAACCAAATATAGTAAGCACCTAAGCCAGGCAGAGTTTTAAAGAGGGAAAGTTGACAAAGACAAACATGAGTGTGTAAGTCAACGAAGTCCCCGTTTTCCTCTTTCTTCTCATTAAAACCTAAATCAGCTATTCAACACAGATTTATTTCCTTCTCATAAACAGGACTCTTAGAATTGATATTTCTGTTTCTTGTTTTTCCTTTTTCTTCCTATGTTCCCCACCTCATCTTCCCAAATTCTCTCTCTCATCTCTAAACCTCTATGGACTTTATATGACAATCACAAATCATTAAACACATGTGTTGGAGAACTGAAGAGGAAAAGTACCCCTTGCCAATGGTTCTGATAGTTCTTAATTTGATTAGTTGTGGGAAATAGGAATTTTCCTCAGTTTTCTTCGTGACTTTAATCAAACTCCAGCTACTTTCCTTAGAGAGAAATCAATAATCTCTCCTTAACCAAATTACACCATTATATGACTCATTTTATTTGTTTGCTTCAGGAAAATTTCATAATCAGTGAGCAAGATGGACCTAATACTTTAGCTGTCCTCTGTAAACAAACTTTGGTCCTTTTAACCAATCTAGTTGATTTCTAATTTTCTTATTCATTCTAATTGAAAATGAATAGTTAGCATTGGTGTGAGACAAGGACATGAACTGTAATTATGTTCAGTGCCTCTTTCTGATTCTTCTTTGATACTGTTTTGCTAGTATTCCAGCTGACATTGGGGCTTTGTAGTGATTGCTTCATTAAAGAGTAAGGATGTCCTAATCAGCTAAAGCATTACTAGAAAGCTGTTGTTTGCCAATACTGTGAGAATATACTGACTTTTCTTTTTGCTTTCTTTACAGTAGAGAAAGATACCTCTGAATGCCATCACCCAACCATATACTTAAGTATTAATCATCTTCCCTTTGTCTCATCTATGCAAAGTTGGATTAGAGTTAAATGACTCTATGAGCCTTTTAATTTTTCTTCCCTAAATAAATATTAATCTACAAATCAATCAATGAGTTTTATATTAAAACACATATAAATATACTCTCTGGAAATACTAAAAGGTTATGTAAATTATAATCAGTTTTACAAAACATCTCAATAATAGACAGAATCATTTTCCCCTCTCAAGTCTCTATTCCTCAATCCCAACTATAATTGAAATTTCAAGTAAATAAAACTTTGAAATGGAAAGTTTAAACATGGAACCGTTTAGTTTTCCTTGGGAAAACATGTACTGGATCAATTAGTTTTAGAAATTTATAAATAATAGTTGCCATGTTTTGTACATGTTTATATTTCTAGTCTTTAAAATGTAATGGACTAATCTCTCTGGCATACACCCAGTTTAAGTATTTAATTGATGATGCTTTTACGTTGCCGCATAGGGACATTTAAAAATTTTATCTTAATTGGTTTCATTAAGGTAATTATAACTATAGAATATCTGACTTCAGATTTACCAGACTGGTGAAAGTAATTCCACAATACATTTTTCTCATATACAACATGAAGACAATATATGCTAATATATACATGCATTTTTTTCTGTTTTGTCTATTAAGATACAAAATTCATTATTAAATACTGACAATTAAATATTTAAAGGAGAAAACAACTGCTTAGTTATTTGCATTTCATGATTCCCACCAATATGATCTCATAACCAACATAACAGCAGTGTAGTAGTGTAAGCACAATCTTTTTTTGAAAAATGTCATTCCTTGCAGGCTAAACCTACCATAATTATCTTCATAAAATTAATCACAAGTCAGGTATTCCAGCAAACATTCTTATTCCCTGAGCAGTGGTTTCAATGATTTCACATGATTTCAAAATAGTTTTAATGAAGAAAGTTATATGTGTAATTTCTTAAATCACTACCAGTGCCTCTTACTATCCAAGACTCTTAATCTATCAAATACAGTCTCTTTTTATATCCCATGTAGATATTTTAAATCATGTTATATTAAAAACCACATTAGGGCTAACATAATAGAGAATCTAAGTGGAATGCCAGGTTTCTTCTGGATGAAATATTGGCAAATTTATGTTTGATCACTCAGATTGGTTGGTTATTTTATTTCTATTATGAAGAGCCTTTTGTTTGCTTTCTGTGTATGTGTGTGGGGTGTTTTTCTTCTTTTTTGGCCTGAAAGTTAATTTGACTGCTGTCCATAAGTGAAGTGAGCAATTCAGTAATTAACTTTTGTGTTTTAAATGTATGAACTTTAATTAGATTTCATTATAAACAAACAAACGTCAGCCATAATTATAAGCTCCTTGGTTTACCCACATATTATCCCTTTTCAAACAAACTTGATGTCAGACAAATTAAAATCAAGCAGCCAGCAATTTTGAGTTGAATTTTACATGATCTGCTGGTAACCTGATTACTTTAACTTCAATATCATTACAGGAAAAGTATTTCAGGAAAAATAATGACAAGAATTCCAACAGGAGACAAGCTTAATTGTATTGATTCAAAAGATGCATGTTCATAGAAACCATGTTGAAGGAATAATGTTATCTCAAATCTACAGTTTCTATTAAGATGAAATTGTCCAGCATGAAAGAGGCAATTAAGATTAGTGTCTGCAGAACTAGAGATACTAAACTAACTAAATAATTATATGGGCCCAATTATCTTATACTTTTAGTAGCAAAATATCAGTATGGAGCAACTACAAGGCATGAGGTTTGCAGGTTTATTTACTGACTGGTGTATCTATTAGGACCAAGAACAAGTGGAGCTGTCAGGACATAATGAAGGTAAATGATTAGTTAGCACCAAGCCTGAACTCTTCTCCAATGCAATAAGAGTTAATTAAAGTTTACCACCAAACATCAACCAAAGCAGGATGTTGATCAGGTTTCAGCATTAAGTGCAAACAGACAATAGTTGGCAGCAATTAGTGCAGCTATCAAATGACATGCAATGATAATTATACATTTAAAACTGCTAAAGAGCTGGGGGAAAAAAATAATCAGCCTCTTTGACGACAAATACTCAAAGGGCAGGAAACAGGTATCAGATTATTTCACTTTAACACTGTAAATCAATAGAATTAAACAAGAAAGCGTTGTATGGGTACATTATCTGAAAGAGAACAGTTCACTGGATCCAAAATGAAATAAATCTGCTAGTACTGGCCTATCAAAGATAAGAACTTCTGTAGCTAGAGAAAATCAGTTACTTTTCAATTAAACTTTCAGAGCGAAGTCTGTGTAAAGAAAGTTTAGCCTCTAGGTTTTCTTTCTACCCTCAATGCAACAAGTATTTCACCATAATTACTGTTATTTAAATTATTAACTTTCGCTCTTAAGGTACTGTCAAAACTATTTTATGCATGAATATTATCTTTAAATGTTAGGGTCAAAATTATTTAAATACAGCTAAATTTAAAACAAAAGCCAAGAGGGAGGGAGGCCCAAGCAGGAGGGGATGGATATATATATATATATATATATATATATATATGTATGTATGTATAATTATGACTGATTCACATTAATTTACAACAGAGATCACCACAACATTGTAAAGCAATTACCTGCCAATTTAAAAAAAAAAGAAAAAAAAAAAGAAAAAGTCATATATACATATTTAGTGAACATTATGGCAGATCTTCCCTTGATGCCATTCAAGTCAACCACTTCACTCTTGCTGGATTCAGTGAGACTGCATACAACACATGCCTAAAAATACTTTTAATAAACCACCTCATTCTTTACCGTAGTTTCTGGCCTGCAGCCTAGAGCATGTCTCCAGAATTATGCCCATCCTCATGACCCCCACCTCTCCATTTTCCCAACTAATTCTGTTATGCTAAGGATTTGTACACAGTGTTGGCTAATCCCAGTATTTCCCTGGAGCTAAATCTAAGCCATGGCCAACTCCCAGCACAAAAATGTCTTTCTCCCAAAGCCCTTTCGCCCCCTTCAGCACTCATACACTCATTGGTCCTGACATTTTCACTTCAGCCATGACAAATGAGCTGATGACTCTGATGTGATTGCACGGGAGGAAGGCTTTATCTAAAGATATATCATTAACTCTCATCACCATCTCCTAATATGGCTCTTCTGGGTTAATGTGTTGTGAAAATTTGAGGAAATTTTTGTGTAAATATATGCACTTCAAGGAGTAAGAGACCAACTTCATCAAAAGGAGGAAAAGGGAAGCCAAAGTGGACAGGATCAGGGAAGGGGGGGGTGGGGAAAAGACTAGCATGTTGCTCTGAGGATTTAAGTAACCCAACTCAACCTCTGCCCTAGCAAACCAGCCAGTGGACTGTCTCTTAAAGGCCCCTTCCCCTCCCATGGGCAGCTGGAGCATGATCTGTGAAGTGGCACAAAAAATAAATAAATAAATGAAGCTTCTCAGATAAAAACGGCTAATCAATCCACAAGCCCATTTCTTTGTTTCTATCCCCATGTAGGGTGGATTTTACTCTCGAACTCTTAATTCCCTACGTTATTAAATCTCTCTAAATTCATTTTAATGGAGAAAGGGATTGTCAAAACCCATTTCCCTCCGAGGTCATTGTCTTCTTCAATTAGAAAGAAGCAATCTTTTTCTGACCATTATTCAATGTGAAACTCTTCAAGCTTTAAAAAGCGGGGGAAAGGAAGCTTTTCCACTGAGCGTGAATGCCACAACCTTTAGGTTAAGTTAGAACCCAAGTTCCAGTTACACAAGTCTTGTTATGTATACTATGGCGTTTACAGAGTCGATGCTTGTTATAACCTCTTCTTCAATTCAGCGGAAGACACACAGCCAATCAGAGTCGACTACGGTCTAACAGACCTTGGGAAAGGAGGTCAGGCTTTGAGGTAAAGTGCTATTCACTATTGGACCATGCAAGGAGCTCTTTATTCCAGTGCTTATTGGCATCAGTCCCCCTTACTAGAGCAAGAACAAAGCCAAGTGCTCGTGCGAGGTTTATGAATAAATCAGAGGTGAGCCACTTTAAGTGCTGCCCATGATTTCCTTGTTGACAGTGAGCACTTAAACAGGCTTCTAGGACCAGCAACTTCTGGCAAACCACAACGATTCCTAATCTGCACCCTGCCTCATTTCAAGAATGAAATGGCCCACCCCATTTTTCCTGCAAGTTGTCACCTTTCAGGCAATTCTTGTCCTATCTCAAGCAGTTAAGCTGTCCAATCCCAGGGCGGTCAGCTGGCCCTGTGGTCATCATAGAAACTGGACCAACTGAAAATCTTCCTTTGCTTGGAAGAATTCCACAAATGAAAATATCTCCAGCATCACAAAAGTTATTCCCAATATTATAGAATCTCTGGATATGGGAGGACTTGAGCCAACAGAGGTAAAAAATGTTCAACGATTTGCGAAAGGGAATGCACACACACTCACACAGACACTGGATTCTCATTGGCTGTGCTCTGTAGTTGTGTGATGGTTCCCAGAAACTTCTCTGAGCTACAGTTTCATTATGGGTTAAACAAGGGGATTGTGCTGTATGCCTTCTGACTGCAACAATCTATGGTTCTAATATAAAAACCCATTTAGATTATGCTGAAAGATAGTTTTCCCTATGGAATTTTCCAAGACAGACCCAGATGTTTTTAAGGTTGCATTTTTTCCCCAACAACTAGATTTCAAGAGGAGAGGCAGATTCCAGTAGTATAGTAAACTGAAGTATTCTATTTATGTTTGTAATTAACACTCATCTATTTTTTTAATATATTATTGAAGATATTTACCAAGAATTTGCCAATAGTGTCCATTACTGTGAATGCAGTGACTATACAGATATGGGTGCTGCCCTCATGAAGGCTGAAATTTGTTTGAGAAGAAGCTTAAACAAGTACATTCTGAAAAATGCTAAGATGCTAATTATTTTCTTCCAATGAAATATATCCTTACTTTATCAGTATTCAATCAATGCTTAGCCTTAAATAAATGGGCTTCAAATGAACTGTCAAGTCCAGGGCCACTTATAAATAAGCAGAACACAGGCAAGGCACACACTTTTATTTTTTAAGAAAAGCTTGATCAAAGATTGTTAACTATTTATAAATGTCAAGCAAATTTCAAACTCAAATCTGGAAAATTGTTATCCAAAATACACTTATATCCCATAAAAATATAAACAATAATTTAAGTGTGTATCTTACATGTATCACAGTGGGCAATTACTATGAATTTAAAAATCAAAAAGAACTATGAATTTAAAAATCAAAAAGAAAAATGATAAGAGAAATATATTTTAGTTGAGGGTGGAAAATTGTCTTTATAAATTTATTAAACCTTATCATGAATCTTATTTGAACGTGGGTAGTCCTCCTCTGAGTAATTCATTCCTATGGAAAGATACAGGACTGTGATCTTCAAGAGATAAGCCAAGAGAAGACTCATAACTTCGCTATAAAATCCCTACAAGAAAATTTAAGGGTTCAATAATATCCCTGGGTTATTAATAACTGGATCTTTTCTCTAGGTCGGTATAAATTTTGGTCAGCATGGTGCCAGGTAAACAGCATTTATTCTTCTTTCATGGCACATTAAAATATCATAACATCAAGCATATAGAAAGGGATTCTATGACACCTAATGTAGCTTTGGAAAAGCCTTTAATTCAAAGACTTACAAACAGGAAGGGTCAACTTCAATTCTGAAATAAGCTTTGTAGTCTCTTCTATTATTGAATATAATGGACAGTCTGGAATCTTGAGTTCCTGCAGATAGACTAAGGTTTGAATTATTTAAATACTATTTCTATTCTAATTTGCTTCTTATAAAGACCCCAGAAATGCATTGAAAACATCTTGAAGCCCCTCATAACCAAAGCAACTTGTGACAAAGGAGGAGCAGATAATAAGGTGGAGAAATAGCCACCTAGATATCATCAAGGTATCCGCCAATGAGAAAACATAAGGAGACTACCCTTTGGCCCTACCCCTTAGGCATCCTCCTTGCTTAATTTCTATCGCCCTCCCTGTGGGGACACATGTATACTATGGCTGATTCATGTTTATGTATGGTAAAAGCCATCACAATATTATAATTATCTTCCAATTAAAATAAATAAATACTTTTTTTTTTAACTAAAAAAAAAAAGAGGCAGCATCTCTACTCAAAAGGTCTATGTAGATTTGCTGTATCAAATGCCCTTCAGGAGAGCATATAGTAAAACCAACTATTGAAAATAATGAAAAGGGAAATATAAGGTATCAGCCCTGTATACATTCACTTCCTTTTATGTTCACAACACATTAGTTTTAGGTAAGCTCTCCAGCAACTCTGAAATACAAACAAGGTATCTGAGGCTCAAAAAGATTAAATAACTTAGATAAGGTCATCTATAACAAGAATTTAACCCAAGGGTCTTATAGATCTAAAAAGACCTCTATTGGTCACAGAGTTGTCAAAAAATGGAGTAGATTTTAAAATACCTAAGATTTAAGTTAAAATAAACAGTCTCATTTAAAAAGAAAAAAGGAATCCAAAGTAAACAATCAAAAGAATGTCTGGTTTTAAACTAAGTGTCATTTTTTTCTGTACACTACGCTGCCTCTAAAACATCATAGCATTGTCTTAATTTACTTTCCCTCCACAAAAGAGAAACCTCTTTCTTCTTCACACCGTGTTCATAGTTATTAAGAATACACTTTAAGTCACTGAGATCATCAGTATTTTTATGAATCATAGACTCATCTTGCCCATTCAAAGTACCTAGGCTAACCTCCTACGTCATGTAAAAATATGCTTCCAGTCACACTGGTTAGAGGCCCTCCAGATTCTACTGGTCTCCTTTTCAGTAAGTGAGAATTCAGTCTCTCAGAGGAGACAGCATCACTGTTGGATTACCATGGCCCATTTTCCTTTTCTTTTCTTCCCCATTTTCACCAGCTTTGCCTTCATTCACAGAACAAACCCCTTTTTAAGTAACCTATATAGTTGAGTGACCATTAGTCCTAGTGGGGGACTGCTGAGTTCTCCTGACATGTTCCTGCCTTGTCGGCTGACTCAACAATTACTTCTCCAGAGTTTAACATTTCATATTTTAAAATGAGCTGATTGAACTGAAGAATTCTAAGGCAGTTCCCAGGAATTAGCCCTTTGATAGTTTCCAGTTGTCTTATACCCTACCTGCTCTTTTCTGTTGCGATCCTCTTGGCCAGTTCTTAGAAAATGAAAGAAATTTAGTCTACAGAGGAAAATGCTCAGGCTATGCCTATAAATAAATCTAAAGAGGGAAAGAGAGACATTAACATGGAAAAGGGACATAGACATGTGCGTGTGTGTGTACGTATGTGTGTGTGTGTGTGTGTGTGCGTGCGTGCATGTGATGTCTATACTCCCAGTTTGTCAACCAAAAAGGATGACTTACTCTCAGTTCATTTCTGGGCCCAGGAAATTTTACATATGAATTGCTTTATTCCTAAATGTATGGGAGAAAAGTACTATGAACTATACTGTAGAAAATCTACATTAATAAAGCCTTTCAGGTTTAATGAAAGTACTTTGGGAAACGATTGGGCCTCTTCAATTTACCCTTCCAATCAGGCAAATTTTATGATTCTTTATGGGCTTCCTTCTTAGAAAGTTTTGTTTTGTTATTAACAATACAACCAGGTGGCATACACCAGCTAATATGTTTTTGCATTTTAACACTGTTGAAGCTATGGATTTCCTTTCTTCTTTACAGTGAAGGAAAAGAATTTTATGGACAGTTATAAAATGCATATTTTAACCCAAAAGTCAATTTTCTCTGGTTAAAATGATTTAGATCTGAGTGAATGCTTGCAGAATGCTTTCTGTTTTTACAGCTAGGACACAATGGAACCTATAAACTTCATCCTAGAGGTGCGTGCTATAATGCATACCATTCAGAAATTATCAACTGTGCACTGTCGCCTCCCCAGGACAAGCAAACATTAGAACTGATCAATCATCTAAATATATGATGATAGTGTGTGAACCCCTGGCCTGAATGACTAAAACACCTACTCAGGGCATTATGACATATTAACTAAGTCAAGCTGCCCAGATTCTTAAATTATATTTGTTTATTTTCTCAATCTCTAGAATTTTCAAGTATCTAATTATATCAGAGATAAGCAGCTTGCCAAATACGACTTTAGTATCAGAGCCATTTTTAAGTTGTGTGCATACGTTCAAAAGTGCCTCCAAATGGCAAATATTTTATTTCACTTACAAGCCTTGAAAAGTGTAAGGAGAAGTGGGGAGCGGCCATTCCTGAACTGAAGATTGTATGTCAAACATGAAACCATATCAAACTTTCAAGGCAACTTGTGAACCTCTGAAACTAGGGAATTAACAGAACATCAAATCCCCCAAGATCACAAGGGGAACAATCCGTATGCAAGAAAATAATGCCATTGAGCCCTCATTAAAAGACCATTTTGTCCTTAGCCATCAAAGACTGTGAGTGCACTAAGATCCTGGTTATATCATCAGGATAACTAAAACAAGTGCCAAGAGAAATTGTGCACTTTTAGTTCTCACATGTGTCCATCTGTTCACATATAAACATATATTCTGCTTTCTGTCTGATTCCTAAAAATCTTGATATCAGAATACCCTGGGTTTTTGCCCATTTCCTAAGAATGCAGACATCACATAAGCTACTATTAACCCATGTGTGATCCACTTCATGGTGACTGGAAAGCTGCCAGTTACAACACATGGTGCTTGGTTAACAATGTCTTAAAATATAAATGAATTTATTTTTTAAATTAACACATTTTTCTTATGGAAATACCTTAATAAGCCCTGCTGCATGTAAAAGAATAGCCTCCATGTGGATTTTTTTGTTCTTTTAAGACTTTTTGCAAGCATATCCATAAACTTAACCATAAAAGTTTCTGAAACAATCCAGAATTTCTTGACAAATTTTTTAAAGGGGTCTAGTAAAGAATTTTGGTGACTTTATATAACAGAGATCAAACACTTTTCCCTTACAATGTTCTGTACTCAAGAGGCAACTCTTATACTTTAATTTACGTGAAAACACTTCTGATTTCCCAAGTTTCCATGTAACCATCTTAATAGTACCTCAGCAATTGAACCATTAAGGTGATGAGGCAAATAGAAGTTCTACAATCTAGTAACAAAACAAGTTAGCTTAATATCTGGCTGAATCTTTCAATCCTGCTCTGGGGCAGCCTTCAGTAGGTCATTTGTGGTGACCCCCAAACCGAAGGAGTTTGTTTATAATGTATACATATAAATAATTATTCACACTGCAGTTGATTTACATATGTACAAAAGAGCCAATTCCCACCTTTGAAAGTGTCTTAACACTTACGGTAGTTTAACTGCCCTAATTATGGTTGAAGAAACATCATTAAGAGCCCTGATCACCACGTTGTCAACTGATAACCAGTTACAGCCCTAACTAGTAACAAGGGAAAACCCTACTGCAAATATTTCCAAGAGTATTTAAACACATTAGAAAAGACTTACCTCAAAATGAAATACATGATACACCTCATGAAGATGAATTAAATCCTAAGACAATAACTCTGTATCCTTTCCTACCAGCCCATCCCAGCCCCCAAAGCTGACAGGCCACTTAAAACACAACATTGCCAAAAAATCAGAACACACAACTCTTTCCCAAGTGAAGTGTTCTACAAGCTGAAACAACTATTTACAGCAGATAGGTGGAGGGAAGGGGCAGAAGTAACTAAATGAGATATACACACCATACTGTTGGCCTCTTCTGAAATACCCTTTTGCCAGCAAAGTGCTGGGAATTCTTGATACTCGATAGTCAATATTTGGCTAGCCTAATATGTTTCTAGAAACTCTTCTATATACAAACCTCTGTTTATCATTCTCTAGTACACTATTGTCATATATATTACTTCCCAGTGATGATAAAAACTCAGGGCATCTTATAAAGTACTTCCCAGTGATGATAAAAACTCAGGGCATCTTATAAAGTTGCTGAAATCCGAGCCCCTGCTTGTTTTTTCTAGTCTTGGACAAACATAACTTTAGAGTGAGCAGAGCATAGGCATAAAGAAAGAGGAGCTTGCATTTTCATCTTCTTTTCATCTCGGTCATTCAGTCAGCCATTCAGAACCCTATTCAACAGAGCTTTTCATTATGCAAAAAAATGCTAATCCTTTTCCGATGCTTTCACACTTGTATAAACCCCCATTCCTTCAACTGAAAAGCAATTATATCAGTTTACCTTTCTGTCAAAAACAGGATTAATATTCCAATAACAGAATTTCCTTTCTTTTCCTATCTTTTTGCTTTAGGAAACTAGAGATTATTAGTAGAGGCATTCTTAGAGTAAGAATACATTATTTTAAATATGATTATGTGAACCAATGAGCGGGAAAAGGGGAAGAATCACAAGAAGAAAAAGTCCTTCAGTTACTGCAGAAACTCTTTTCTGTGACAGAACTGACCTTCCCATTGCAGATGCCCAAAGACACGGAGACTCACTCTGGTCTATTAATCAGAAACAAATTATGAAAGAATGTAGCTGGACTGGTTGACACTAGCCTGTCTTGGGAGACTCAGTCACAGCCTAGTAACAATGTCCTCTTCATGGGTAATGAACAGCCATGACAAATGGGGCAGAGAAACTATTTATTTGCATATGCAAATTCTCACACAAGGGAAACATGTACAAACAAGTGTCATTGTAAGGTGGATTAGGCAAACAACGCTTTCTTTTTAGGACATTCTGCAGCCCAGAACATTAGTCAGCACAATTAAACCAGTCTCCATGGAGACTAATGAAATTTCACCATGGTATGAGTTAAATTAGATAGCTAGTTATGTGTTTCCACAATCCAACTTGAAATCCATTATTGTTTCAGAACAATACAGCAATTGTGCCTAGCTGATCTTTGCCAGCTCAACAAGCTTCTAAGTTGACAATTTGCATATGTTAATATAATTAAGCACTAATTACATGAAACTTGTACATATTCACATGCACTTTCCCTGGGCGATTTTCAGTTTGAACCTTGGCCAAGTCTTTAACCCTTAGAAAGGTTTTAGAGGAGGGGAAAAAAAAAAAAAAAAACCACACAACTCTGCCTATGGGTACAGCCCCTAGGCAGACACAGAAAGGCTCCTCATTTATAAACACAAAGCTTAACCTGGCTTCTCATATTTCTAGCAACAATGACAGAAAATATTTTGTGAGTGTGCTAGGGACCAGGGATAAGGGAACAGTGATTGAAGAGTTGGGGGTGAGGAGAGTGGATTCATCTTTAAAGACTTATAACTAGTATCTACTCATAGGTAAGTAATAACACTCATTTCAAGAAAAATGTGAAGGAAGCATTTGCTGTCACTGACATTGTTGAACACTGGGAGATGAAAATGATTTGACAACAGCAAAAATAGCAAGTAGAAAAGGAAAAAGGAGCCAGCAGCACCTAATGAGCTTTACATAAATATATGCAGAGGCAATTAAGCAATGTTAATTACTATGACAGCAGTTAATTGAATATAATTAGATATTTTAAGCCACTGAATAAAGCATAGTTAAGATTAATTTTATTGAGATTAATTGTAAATAAGGATAGATTAACTCTGTGTTTTGACAGGCATAAAAAGTAGTTCTGCAAATGAAGCAGGAGTGTGGCCACCAGTCCAAAAATCATATATTATTTTAATGTCACACCTCAGAATCATCTCCTCAATAAACATGACTTTTCAAACCCAAACAGACAGGAATCTTGAAGAAAAACAAACAGCTTGCAGAGATTAAAGAGCCTTTTGTCCTTTTTCATGTGCATTTCTTTTAACAGACTAAATTAAGCGAGTCTGGTGTACGTGTTTTAGGAAGGAACATTTCACACTGAATGGAAAAAATGTTCTATCACATATGAAATTCTTGCAGCTGTGCGGAACTTGGTCCAGATGGTTTTAGACTATAAAACACCACCAAATGATAGACAGTAGGCCTTCCCAAGATTATGTGATAAAGTCACAATCTTTTATTCTGACCTCCCAAATTTCTGCTTTGTGTTATTTCTCATCAAATCACATATTTTCTTTTACAGTAGTGCTTCTCCAAGAGGGTTAAAAGAAACATCAAGCCTACTAAGTGTTAGGAACTAATATTAAGTGAATGGAAGAAGGCCTCTTTCAACAGATAGCAGCTAAATCTCTCAGTCCCAAAATGCAATGATAGCCACGACAACGATGCAGGTGACAATACTTGGTTATTACTCTCACAACAATGGTTTCTAGAAATATTTCTTAGGGGAAAATTGCTAGATGAAAATCCCTCCCAAAGACCTTCACAACCAAGCTAATCCATGTACACTCTTTAAGAAAATTAACACAGTCTTCAAGAATGCTGAACAAGTCACTAATAAGAAAGGAACTTCAATTGATTTTGAAATTAATCAATAGGTGATTAACATAATATTTTTAAAGCAGCAGAATGTATGTTGCATATACACATATAGTACATAAACATATATATTATATTTCCAATACTTTTTAGCTCTTAATCGAACAAGGACTTTAGGCTATGGAGCCTGCCTCTACATTGCCTAGCAACTTATTTAGGATGCCCTTAGTCTTTATAACAAAATTCCTAAAATGGTCTAGTGAAACAAGACTACGACGACAAGCCATTCTGCAGTGAAAGATTTTAAATCATCCAGCCTCTTCTAATAGACTTGAGACTTATTGAGGTAGAAACCATAAAAAATGAAGAAGGGAAATTTAATCCCTGAAATATTGATTTGCACATTAATATCATATAGGCAGAGGGCAATTTGGCTTCGTGGAAATGACACATTGTCGACCCTTGGTGAAGTCAGAGCCAATCTAACTGCTGAACATGTCTGAATCTCAAGAGTTATTAAGGGCTTCCCTTCTTGCCTTTATGACTTTTCTTCAGCCTACCAATGCAATCTTAAATGTATTATCTTTAAGAAATAATTGTAAAACCTCAGGGGTTTTCCAGTTAATGGAAGGGAGGCCAAACCACATCAGATTCTGAAATGCAACATTAAACCCTTGCAATCAACAAAACCACCTCAATTCTCATCCATCCAGTGCAGGATCTAATATTGTTATTAGAGATAATCAAATTTCATTGTGTAAATTTAGGCTCATGGTCAGAATGGAAGCAGTAAATTCTGCAATATTAAACAGCGATTTTCTCAGCCTCCTTTATGTTTTCCTTTGCTGGTGCAGCATCTTTTAAAATAATCCAACTAGCTCAAAATTAATGAGCAGATCTGGACTCATCTGCTAAAAACTGCAAAACATTACAATAAGGCTGAACATGTTTCCTTCATTTTTAACTTTAAGTGGCAACTTTCACTTCCTAGACTGAGAGTCCACTCTCCCTGCTTACTCTACAATTGGTGCTATTGCTTTGACTTACACAGCTGGTTTACCTGACCTTTCTTTGTTCCTTAGGTACATTTCACTTTTCAGATTTATGGTATTTCCCCCATATTTCATTGACTCTATCTTCATTGCCATAAAAATGAAAACACTTAAATATGAGTTTACTTTTTAAATCCAAAAGCAACCAGCTACTGAATAAATACACAGTGATACTCTCTTCCCAGTTTATGCCATAAATATTAGAATTTTTTTTTTTAACTAACTTGTATAAACCTTATGATCCCCACACTGAAGCCAGGTGCAAGAGGTTAAAACAGCTGGCTAGCCATCTTTTATTTTTGTGTGCCTTCCTGCTGATTGAAACCGCAAACGTTGAAAACTATCAAATATTCCCTTAAGGATTTTTTTTTTTTTTAAGAAGAGGAAGGAAAAAAGAAAACCTTCCTTTTCTTTAACATGCTCCTCTGTAGAGAAGAAAAATTCTAAAACACAATCAGTCACAGAGATAGTGAAATAATCCCAATCTCTCCTTTCTGTTGTATTTAAAGCATCCTTTCCAACAACTTCTAGACCCAGTTGTTTGTATTATTCAGTTAGAAAAGAGAAAAGAGGTGGGGGGGGGAGAAAGAAAGAGAGAAAGTCTGAGCTTGCTCTGTCAGTTTTGCCAGTAAATATAAAGTAAAACAAGTGTTGATGGCACCGAGAGTGTTACATACCCGGGCTGTGTTTTTGCATTGCTCTCAATGGAAGCGATCGATGCCCGTGTCACTGTCGCGTCCCAATCGCAGCCAAGTCTCAGCCTTAATCTAAGCAACACCCGAAAAGGCAGCGGCAGCCGCAGCCTCTCCCTGACTCTTCCATCCATCCACCCAACTAAAAATATAATACTACATATGAGCTTTAACCACTCCACGTTTATAGGGATCAAGCCACTGAAAATCCAGGAGAACACAATAAAAAAAAAAAAAAAAAAAGCCCTCCTTCTGTCTCTTGTCTCTCTCTCCTCTCTCTCTTCCTCTCTCCCCTCTCTGTCTCTCCTTTTGCCATCTACATGATCCTTGATTAAACATGGAACAGAGTTAATAAAAAAAAAGGGGGGGGAGGACTCAAGGAGAGGAAATGCAACTGTCAGAAATCGGGACCGCCAGATTTCCTGGTGAACCTGCCTCTGTCTGAGTCAGTGTCAATCCACCATCTTCCGCCAGTGAACTTGTCTTTGGCTTTTTGTTTGGTTTGGGGGGGCTGTTGTTGTTGTGTGTGTGTGCTTTTTCGGAAGGGGGGAGGGGAAAGGCGAGGTGGGGGCTGGAGGTGGGGGGAGTAGGGAGAATATGTGTGTCTGTAAGTGTGTGTTGAGTGTGAGTGTGTGTGTCTGTGTCTGTGTGTGTGCAGGGGTCGGGGTGTGTGTGTGGGGGGGGGGGGGATCCGTGTTCGCGATCTGAACCTCTGGTACCTACAAGGAGGGTGTCTCACCGAACGGTAGCTAAGACCTCACCACAACCGCGCGGGAGCGAGGAGTCGCGGCCAAAGGCGCCCGCCCGAGCCTCCGCTCTGGGCCGGACCCCAGCCCGAGCGGCCGAAAGAAGCCCCCCGCCCGGATCGCAGGTAACAAAAGAAATACAAACCAGTGCACCGTCCTCGGGGCAGGGGCGGGAGTGGCAGGGGGGAGGGGGACAGGGTGGGGATTCCTCTGGAACTTGGGCATCGGCAGAAAAACTTTATCCAATTCCAGGAGAAAT
This sequence comes from Capra hircus, assembly GCF_001704415.2. Classification (NCBI taxonomy): domain Eukaryota; kingdom Metazoa; phylum Chordata; class Mammalia; order Artiodactyla; family Bovidae; genus Capra; species Capra hircus. The sequence goes on from NC_030821.1 coordinate 42,247,775, forward strand.
TTTATTATTACTATTTTTCCGATCGAAAAGAGCAGAAAGCCTGGGAGGGAGGGGGGAACGAGATAGAAGTAGAAGGAAGGCGAGACCCGACGCATTCCAGCCCCTCTTCCCTTAGCTGCTCCCCGCCGGAAGGCGCACTTGATGCCCGGAGAGGCGAAGAAGGTGAAGTTCGTTTGTAGACCTGGAACCCCTTTCGGGGGGCGTGAGGGGCGGGGGTACCGGGGAATAAATCAGTTCTCACAACCGGCCACAGCTCTCCCAACCATAAACAGACACACAGACACACACACACACCCTTTGCCCTTTGCCAAAAAAAAAAAAGAAAACAGATTCTTGACCCCCGGCCTCGGGCAGCTGTCCTCCGCTCTAAGGCACACCCGGCGGCGAAAGCGTCGGGAGAGAGCTGCGGCCGCCTCGCGGGTCCCCGGCCCCGAGGCCCGGCGATCCTGCCTCCTAACGGAACTGCCCGGCGTCCTCCAGCGCCCGGGTCCGCGCCGCCTCGCGCTCAGGCGGCCCGGCGTCTACCTGCAGCCCCGGCACGCGCCCCAGCCTCTCGGAACCCCCTGCCCTGGGGCGCACTGAGCACCGGGCCTCCGCGCACCGAGCGCCCTTCGCGGAACTTGAGCCAGGGAACGGTGGATGATGAGAGGAGGAGAAAATCGAGGCTGAACGGGAGGGTAGGGGAACAGCGAGAGATGGGCTCCGAGCCCCCACCGACCACCTTCCAAACTTTCGGAGGAGGGGTGCGAAGGAAGGGGGCATCCCGACCCGGGCGCGGGGTTGCGCCCCCCCGCACCCCGCCGGCAGTGTCCGCGCCGCCGCGGAGCTGACAGCTTCCCCGCGCCTCGAGAAAGCCCCGGGCTCGCGGTGGAGACAGAACCCGAAAAGACAGGCAAAAGGAGAGAAAACTGCTCGGCCAAACGTGGATGATCCGCCACTTAATCCAAAAGTTAAATCCCAAAAAACGCATTTCCCCCCCCAACCCCGCAAGAAAGTGGAAAACCAGATCCTTCAGTGCCCCCTCCCTTCCTCCGCGGAGCAAATCCTGGAGCCAAAAAAAAAAGGGGGGGGGAAGAGATAGCAAAGGGGGGCAGAGCGGAAGAGATGGTCGGGCTGAGGGGATGTGAGCGAGAGCGAGCGAGAGCGAGCGAGCCGGGGGCAGAGAGGGAGAGAGGCGGAGAGGGAGAGAGAGGGAGCGAAATATCAAAGATTGTGCAAGATCAGGCTGGAAAGATAATCGATACTCGACCTAAATTTAACACAAACTACTCAATAAAAGTTAAAGAAAAAACTTACTTTCCATTTCCCCTGCAGTTCCTACTCGATCTTCGCCTCTTTTTTGTTTTGCTTTTATTTTACTTACAGCTGATCACATCCAAGTAAAACGAGAGGGTTCATTAAAAAAAAATAAAATAAAAAAATAATCCTCGAACTTTATTGGGTGAAAATCAAAACGCTGGAGCAGAAAGTGGGGGGCATGGAGCGGTCCTCGGGGATCCGGGAGGAGTTAAAGCATGTGCCGACCGCGGTCTCGCTGTTTGGTTGTGAAGGGGTTGGGAAAAGGAGGAAAGGAAATGAAAATCCGATATGTCTTTATTCTGCTAATTATTATCGTTTTAGCCCTGTTTAAAAAAAATGGCTGATTAAGTTGAGTGCGCATGTCTTTGTGTGTCTATTCCCGATATGCACTCTGGGAATGAGAGAGGAGAGCGAGGGAGAGGGAGAGGGAGCGGGGGGGAGAGAGAGGTGTAATTAGTGAGGTGATCAACATTCCCCAGACTGCAAATGACGCGCAGCCCGGACTCGGAGCAGCCCCAGAGCCTCGCGGCTTCCGAAGCTCGGAGCGCTGTGGCGGGAGCCCGGGACGCGGCGACCACGGAGAGGGCAGGGACTGGGGACCTCTGGGGCTCGTACCCCACGCGCCCCTGTGCGCGCGACTCCCAAACTTCATTAGACACACACACACTCAGGAAGGAGGGGGAGAAAATAAAACACAAATACCTCCCAAGCCGTGCCCTTTAAACACTCCGAAAAAAATTTTTTTTCTCATTTTAATGAGGCAAAGTAATTATTATCGGACCAGAGATGTGTTTACTAGGGAGCTTTAAGCAGCAATAGGAGAGTGAGGGCACTGGAAAGGTTTTCTCTGCTGAGTTACTTCTGCTACGTCCAGGAAACCACTTTAATGGCGAAATGCAGGATCCTGAGCAAATATGCAGATATATGTAAATAAAGGGTGCCTGGCTGTGTGCAAACACCGCTCTGCCTTGCCTATTTCAAAAGGCGGGATTGCACCCAGGATCCCATAGACACTCAATTTAAACACGTTATCTTTCGCTGGCAACATGCAGGAGAGAAAACCCAGGGCATGGAAGATGGAAGGGGTTAGTTTAGTCAAAGTAAACTTTCAAATGAGGATAAGTGCTGGTTGCAAGGGTGTTCGTGAGGGTCTTGATGCTGGCCTTTATGTAATATTTTTGAATATTTTATCAGAATTGCATAAGTTCAATGTAATAGCTTTAAGAAGACTTAGGAAGAAAACCTTTCATCTTGTGAGTCTGTTGAATTATCTTTCTTGAAGCACATTATGATGAATTTTAAAACCCCACTACAGATCTCATTAGAATGAAATATACTTGGTATTTTCTGGTGCAAAATTTAAGGTGGCTGATTCTCATTTGAAAATCTAATTATCTCTTTCCAATATTACAGATGTGAATATGAGTGACACTTTCATTAAAAGATAATTAACTAAAACTAGGAATAGACATACTTTTAAATACCCCCTACTGAATATGGAATATATATCTCTCTCTATATATATATATCCATTGCTACTCAAAGATAGCATCTCAATACACCACCATATCACAGGTTACAAGTAGACACCATCTATGCAATATTTCAAAAATAGGGATTCTAGAGAGAAGGAGAGAGTAACAAATCAAACAAGCAAAGAACAGGAAATACTTGCAATGGCCAGCTTCCTGGACAGGTGAGGCATCAGCTCCTTTGGAGCTGACAGGCCTTTGAAGTTCTGGATGGCCAGGATCTGCTACAAAACCTTGTCTTAGGCCTTAAGCACCAAATCTAGGAAATACCAACTGAAAGGTTTATTGCGCAAGCACTAGAAACAACAGAGCCTGCAAACATCATCTTTCTGGGCCCGAAACCTTGTGTTATCAGGGAACATTTGAAAAATCCTAAGACTGATGCAAATGGGATTTAAAAAACCAAACAAAACACCTGGGAGGATAAAAGCACAGGCGTCAAAAGAGCAGACTTAGGCCCAGATCAGGAAAGCTGGTTGCCTACAGCAGCTGGTTAAGGTTACAATGAAAGTGCAGAGGCTTGGAGTGGAGACTAAACCCTAGATATGGTCTTTATTAAGAGAGAAAGAGAGAGAGAGAAAAAAAAAAATCTCCCACCTTAGGAATCTAGAGTCGGTACATGTACTAGTGTGTTAGAAACCAGGACAACTAAACGTTAACAGATAGAAAACTATCTACTTCTCCAAAGACTTCCTTCCATTTCAAACTTGTTTCGGAAGAAATCTGCCCAGAGTGGATGGCTTCCTAAAATTTCGGAGTTACTTTGTTTACAGCCCCACCTTTACATGGCAACTCTCTCAGGAGTCTGCTAGTGGGTGTCTGATTGCGCCTCAGTGGGGTTTATCCATGTGCCTTAGGAAATATACATACCCAGGAGAATAAAATTTAAATTCCCTGCAACTTACAAGTGAAGAAGGTGTTTATGTAGCGTTACTGTTTATCGAAAAACACCCCAGAGAGCAAAAATTCTGGCTTTAAAAACTATTTGAGGTGCGTGTATGGGGAAGAGGGTGGGGGATTTTAAAGAGGCTAAGGGGAAATGAAGGCAGGGAAACTTTCAGGTTCAAATCAGGAAAGATCAAGCCCTTCGCGGGAGAGGGTTCCATGTACAAGCTCACTGATGGAAAAACCATTTCCTGAGATTTCAGACGGGTAAATGCCTATGATGAAGGAAACACCTGAGAACAATAAGTCTGTTTCAGGCTCAGGTGAAGAAAGGGGTCTATTTCTGGCATGGAAGAATAGGGAAATGATGATCATTTCGTTTTCAAGTTCTCCTTTATTTCTTTTGCTTCCCCCCCCCCAAACACCATCAATAATATTAATGTCATTAATGTCAAAACACCAAACGTCAAATAAGGAAAACCATTTTTAAAAATTTGGTGGCTATTTTTCTTCTGTGCCCGCATCCCTCCTTCTCTTGAAAAATACAGCTGGTGTGTGTGTGTGTGCGTTGGGGGGGGCTGGTTATTGAATTCTAAGTAAGAAAACAAAAGGAAGAAGGATTTGTAAGAGGGGCGCCCACTTTTGCAATCTCTTCTGCTAGCGAGTATTCCCCCTCCTAGTGTGTGTGTGTGTGTGTGTGCGCGCGCGTGTGTGTGTGTGTGTGTGTGTTTCATTTGAATCATCTCTTCCTGGTCCTCTTTCACCTCTTTCCTAAGAAGACAGGCTGGGGTGAGGGTCGGGGGTTAATGGTCTGAGGGGAAGGGGCAGAGAGGAACTAGCACAGAGTCAAGAGTTTCCTCCAGGGCTCGGCCTTGGAGCGCGCGGAGGGGAGCTGGGAGCCGCGGCCACAGGTCTGCGAGGGGTGGGCCCGGAGGCGCGGAGCGCGGCACCGCGGGCAGGGGCGCGGCAAGGCGGGCGAGCTCGAGCCCAGCCCGCGGGCTGCTCCGGGGCGCGGGCGCGTTCCGCCAGGCTCGACCCGGCTGGGCCGCTGCCCCCGGCGCCCTCGTCCTCGGCCCCTGGCTCCGGGAAACCCAGCTGCTCCGCTCGAGTCCCTGCGGACTCCTGGCCGTCCACCTTTGACCCTGCACCCCCACCCCCACCCCCATCATCCCGCTGTCCCTAAACTCTGCGCGAACCCGCCGCCGTCCTCACAGAACGCTGGGCTACTTTTGATTCCAAAGTGAAACGAGCCGAGGTTTGCCTGCCGCACCCAGAACTTTGCCCAAACCCTCTTCTGCACTTTCCCCAGGGCTGCCCCCGGCGAGCCCAGCCCCCGGCTGAGCACTCGGACACTGATCCCCGGTGCAGAGCTGGGGGAGCACTCAAGGGCTACCAGGTGGTTGGGTGTGGAGTTTTGGCAGCAAGGAGTAATTAACATGGAGACAAAAGGTAATTTCCACTTCTAGACTTTTTCTCGGCGTATTTTATTCCCAAATCTCGGCGGCGGACACTCTGGGCTTTCCCATCGGTTTGATGAGTCTTTAGCTGTCTATTCCCCACTTCCCCCGCCCTGCTCTGGCCAAGTCTCTAATAAATACCCCACCTCCCTCTCCCTTAAGTCTTCCAGTCCGAGACCAACCCCAGCCCAAGGGGAAAAGGTTCCCAGTCTTTTGACCGCGCTTCCGGGGTCTATAGAGGAGCTCAGTTTGAAACGAGGTATTACAAGTGATTTCAGTGTTAGGAACTCTTTATATCACCACAGACACTTTCAGATCCTCAGCCCCCCTCCTCCTTCGCTCTTTTTGTTGGGTCTTCTCCACCCGGGGGCTATTTAACAAAGGCAGTCTGTTAACTAACATTTTTGTTTAACTCAGCAACTTCTTTCCAAAACACACTTAAACCTGATACCAATGTCTGTCATTTTGTTTGAGTGAAGAGGTGTGTGTGTGTGTGTGGTGGGGGGTTATATAGGTAACGGGGAGATAGTGAAGTTGACAGTGAATCGGAAAGTGCAAGGTATATTGGGGAAAGTGTCATGAACATAATATTTCCAGTGGAATAACTGAAGAAATTGTGTGGGAAAGCCACTTCTCATTACCATGAAAAAAAGTATTTTTCCTTGAGAATTCACAAAAAGGAGGAAAGAGATTTAAAATATGAACTAACATCCAGAATGGACACTCTCTTTGATGGTGAGAGTGAACTAGATAAAATGACATTCAAAGAGGAAAAGCATTGTGAGTGTGTGTGTAGTATTTGTGGGCAGTTAAATCCCTCCTTCACTGATTCTCTCCCCTCCCCCAACCTGGTTCTTCTCTATAGCCTCCTTTTTTTTTTTAACATAAAAATGACCCCTCCTACTCCTTGGTTCTATCTCTGTATTTCCATATTCCCATATATGTCTCTCTTTCTATACTTAAGTCCAGTTTTTGCTTTAACTTTGAAGTAAATCGGTTTTATCTCCCCACCCCCGGCCCCAAGGTTCTGACCTGGTTTTGTGTGTGTGTGTGTGTGTGTCTGTGTGTGCGTGCGCATGTGTACGGGGAGGGGGGGTTGCATTATGTTAGACACAGGTAAGGTAAGGTATGAGGAGGGGAGAGGGGTTATGGAGGGTCTGAGGGAAGAATTAAGCGAGGGGAGAAAGGAAAGAAAAGAGAAAAGTCAGACGCCCTCTGGCCTTCCAGAGGTCAGGGCTCAGACAGTGCTGCGACCTCCTTTCCCTCTAGGCAACCAGCCCAGTGTTTATAAACAAAATCAGACAGGTCTGTTCCCAAACAATAGCACTTCACCAACTTCACAAGCACTTCTATAGCTCTTATGCAAATGAATGAGAACTCCTTATCACCACTGACCCCCACATCCCACACACTTGCACACTCACACCATCCAGGATCACAAACACACCTTTCTCAAAATACAAGGAGATATTTCCAACAAGAGTAGCCAACGAAATTTTAAGTTCGGTCTGGGGAAGAGCTCTAACAGACAACGATGAAGATGGGAAAAGACAGACAAGCGAGGGAAAAAAAGAATAACTGTGGTTTCACTGAATAGAAGATATAGCTGTGATCTTTTTAAACCTGAAACATCTATATTTAGTCAGTGAAATGCAGTATAGACAATATATTAACTGCAGCCACCAAACAGAATTATTTTAAAGCAAGACATTACAGTCATCCAAACATCCACATTTCTAAGGCAAAAAAAAAAGGTCCAGATTTTTATAGCTGAAGAAAAGCCACCACCCACCTCTGTATGAAACATCCCTAAATATTAGACAAAAGCACCATTAAATCCTACAGCAAACAAACAGGCCATCTGATATAAGTTATAAAATGTATAATTAAATCCATCTTTAATTACAAAAGGCAGCTAGCAAACTAGATGAATCAAAGATTTTGAAACAAATGTTGTTTGTCAAGGTATAGAAATGATAACTTTACATTATATTGTATCAAAATTCCACTTTAGGAATAAACTACAAGAAAGGGAAAAAAAAGGTGAAAGCAAAAAAAAAAAGCATTAAGTGATTTTCCAAGTTTTACTTTAAAATAATTATCAGTAAAAGTCTAACAGAAAAAGGTTAAAGAAAATATACCTCAGAGCAAAAAGATCATCTCCTTTTCTTCTTTGTCTATCAGTCCCCTGTTAAAGCATATGGAAAATGTTTTCAAAATGCCCAGATTTGGCACATTGTCATTGCAAAGAGAGGAGCGCAGTGATGCTGTTAGAGAAAATGGGAAATAAATTCAGGATTGGGTGCTGCCTCCTTCAATGCGGATTTATCTAAGTTTAATTTAATATTCCGCAATCACTGAATGATCGCATATAATTCACCAAGATTTTAAGGGGCTTTATTTAAATACCTTGAACAACAAGAGGTTGGAATTTAAACCATTGCGGCCATTGCTTGTATTTTTTAAAATTTTCCTATTAGAAGAACTTTAAGTGGCAATTTCTGATAATAAAAGAAAAACGATAAAGGTTTGGGTTTTTTAAAGGGTTTGTTAAAGGAGAACATTAGCTTTATTAAAATCATTCTGAACGTAAAATCAAAAAGCACAAAATGGTTGTTTGTAAAACACTAAACCTTTAATCGATTTTATTGGCATTCCGATCGATTAGATAAACGGAAATCTATAGCAAACATCAAAGCATTTAAAACATTTTCTCTATCTCATTTATAAACAAAACTTTTCTTTTCAGCAGAAAAAAATGATTATCAAACGACTAACAGGAAATTCTCCAGATATCAAATTACGATAATAAAATTATTTCCACATGGAAAGGGATAATGACAATGATGATAGTAATTACAATAATGAATAATTCAACAACCCTTTGACATGTATGGAAGAACCTCGCGCAGAAACCACTCTTGGAGGGGGGCTACTTTAAAATAAATACTTTCTTTATTTTAAAAGGAAATATTTTTAAGAGACAGCTCAAGGGGAGTAGTTTAGGTGTGGCTGTCGGACTAGCGTTAATCTCCCTGCAGTTGCAAAGGAATCAATTTCTTTACCGGCGTTTCCCTTCCAAATTGAGTTACTTTTTATTAGCAAAGATTAATATGCAAATGTCAGTGAGCCCTACCAGATCTGGAAACTTGTGTCTGAACCTGTCTTCTACTCATACTAAAACGTGATTCCCAAACTATAGAGGAGGGTAGGGGGCGAGGACTGAATGCCCCAAACCTGAAGGTCATTACACACATCTGATCCTTTAAGTGAAGGAAAACAGTTCATTTAGAGCTAGGAGAACTGCTGTCCGGAGTAATGCAACCATCAGAGCTTCTGGCATTCTGGCTGCAGCAGGAGGAAGTGTTGCTGTAACGGGTATTATGTTTATTTGTTAAAGAAAATCAATGAAAGTGGCTGTAAAGTAGTTAGTGAGACGTGGGTTTGGGACTCGCGGTGAATCGTGACTCCGGCATGCTGAGCGAGCAGCTCTTCTTGCCAGAGAAGTCCCCGGGTCGCCCCGAGCCGGACGCTGGCCGCGCGGCACCTGGTCCCAGCTCGCGGGTGCTGCCCCGCGGTGCTCGCGCCACCGCCCGAGTCCCTGCAACTCTCTGTCCTTTCTGCCTCAGACCTGGCGATTGCTGCCTCTGGTTGACAGGGCGGGCGGGGGGGGGGGCGGGGGGGGCCTTCCCACGCCTCCCGCCGCTGCACACACCTTTTTCCGCCTGCTCTCTGACTGACTCTAGTAGTGCCTTTACGCTACAGGTCTGAACTTCTGCATTTCTTTTTCCTTCTCCTGGCATCTCTCTTCTGCATCTCTTCGTCCCTCCGGTGAATCGCCGAATATTTCCTGCCTCCCCCGCCCCTCCCCCGTTTCTCTCTCCTGCTTTTTTAATTTAGCACCCGGGTCTTCTTACCCTCGCACTCCTATCCTCTCCTCCAGACATTCCAGAGAGTTCTCATCACACCAGAATGAACTCTCTTTCTCCTCCTCCTTCTCCCCTTGGGTTGGAGAGCCGCGGGGGGTGGGGGGTGGGGCACGGGGGGGGGGAGCGGGGAAGATTGCAAGTTCAACTCCCAAGGGTTTTATTCTATTCTTTTAACAGCTTTACTTTCCCTTTTCTTCTTTGCGTAACCTTCACCTACCTCCTAATTTATAACAGAAGCGGGTTTTTTCCCTTTCATTTCCTAGTTTACAGTTTCCGTCTGGGGGTGTGCGTCGCACACGCAGCTCTCTGCATCCCACCTCTCAGGCCAGCATCGTTCCCGCACCCCCCATCCCCTGGGCTACTATTTTCTTTTACTTGGTTGCCGTCTAATTGCACTTTCTCTTCTCAGGATTAAGTTAGTTATCCTGATTTAAAGTTCTTCGGATAGGACCTCTTTATTTGTCAAATGACTTCATTTCCCAATTGAAGGGTGGGGGTTGAAGGGGGCAGTGTATCACCCACTTAAGTCTCTTTTAACACCCCAGTCCCACCACTACCCGCCCGGGTCCTGTCTTGTGTGAATGATAACGAATTCCGGACGATTTTCCCCCTCAACGCGTGCCAATTACTTAGGAGTTATTCCTGAGCGCGTCTCAAACCCCTCACTTGCATCCTCCGGCCTGGAGTGGTCATCCTTCCAACCTTCCCCACGCCCCACCCCCCACCTCCTCTCCTTCCGTCCCCGGCAGCCCTGGCTGCGGGCGGAGCGCAGTCTAAAGACCTCGTCCTCTCACTTCTTGTTTCTTGCTGCTGCAGCTGCCGCTGAAATTCGCTGTGGCCGCTGCTTCTTCCCGCTTTAATCCCAGACCTCCAGTCATTGGGCAGCTCCTCAGAGGCAAGAAGTCAACACCATGGCAACCCGACAAGCCTATCAAATCACCGGCTGGTGTGACAGCGGCAACACTGCAGGCAGGAGTGGGTTGGGCAGAAGAGCAGAGTGGCCGCCACGCTCAGGTACGCGGTCTGGGAGTGGACCGCAGCTGTCAGCCTCCAGGGTCTGGCTACACAGATGTGCACCACCCAATTCATACCCCTACCCTGTAGGGCTAGAAGAAGAGGAGGGAAAGGAGGGGGCGGGGGGAGGGATGCGGTAAGATTGGAAGAGCTTCGCAAGAGAGTTTCAAGCTAAAAGTAATCAGAGCCCTAGATATTGTAAACTAAAGATGCCTTGTGTCCCAATGTTCCCTGAAACCCAATCACAGTAGCCTCAGAATCAAATTTAAAGGGTTTGCACAAAGGTATTGGATTTTTCTTCACCAGTTCTATCACTTGCTTGGGCAAAATTAATGAAACATTCTGGAGTTCCAAAAGGATAGAGGAAACTGTGACCTTTTTAAACTTTTACTGTCTGTGAAGTGTTGGATTCTGCAAAAACTCAACGTCACTTTCAGCTATGCTGATTGCCTTGGAAATGACCTACACTTCACCTGAAACTGCCCTTTCCTTGTTCTTTCCTAAAATGTGGACTGTGTGTAATGTATGTTCTAGATCTCAGTTCTCTAGAGAAAAAGCAGAGCCTTAACTAGGAAATTTGAGCGTTTCTCTTGGGCCTACTTAGCCTTTGTAATTTCCGCATTTTCCTTAAGACACTCCCAAGTAGGCAGACAGGATAAGATGGGACTTTTGCTAATATTTTAGAACAACTTGTTAATTAACATGAGATAGATTGAAAATACATTTTTATTTTTTTGATTTTAAAAGCACAGAGTGTTCTTGAGAAACACAGCATACTTTTTTTCCATTATAATTCCACTGTGAAACCTTTAACAAATATTTGTATGGTATGTTATCATTACCCATATAAGCCCCTCTATCACTGATCTCATCATTGATTTCAAAGTTTCAGAACACGCCTTTGTTGAAGTTGGATAGGACAGAAAGAGAAATCCATTTCATAATGAAGTTCCTATGCAATATTGAGGAAATCTTGTATGAATTCTAAAATCTACCCTTAAGTCCACCTCACATAAACACAATTCATTAAATAAACAGTTTTCATATTGATCTAACATCTAAACTTTTTTAGGCTCTGAAGTATGTAAGTATTTAAATTATCCTTGGCATGCATAAAATCCTAGAGGACTGGAAAGGTTTCTTAAAACAGCAATTGTAATATTAAGCAAAGTAGGACAGAGCCAATTTTTGTGGCTCTAGAGAGAAATTCAATGAAATCTTGAACTTCATTTCCTTACTTTCTCTATATTTCGTTGTTGATGGATCCTAATATTAAAACAGTACATTTTCAGCTTATAATTTATTACAGACTCAAAATGGGTATAATAACTGACATTGGAGAAGCAGGTCATGATATGCTAGAGAAAATTTTTGGACATTATATGATTTCCCCTGCAGTGAAACTCTAATGGCATTCTGGTAACATTTTCTTATTCTATGCCACTCTGTAGAGTTGTTCAATGAAGAACCATCAAGCACACAGAACTGAAATTTGGTTATAGTTTAAATAGTTAATTCAGTGCCAGGTTATTGATATCCTTTAATATTTTTGCAGTTCACATTGCATTTGAGAGGTACTGAGTGTTTACAGTGGGAAATATATGAAGAAACATAATTCCATTATTTTAAATGAAAATGTATATATTTAATCTGTTATCTTCCAGGAACAAACTTGTAAATTTAAAATGTTCTCAAAGAGAAGTTCAATGAAATGTGCAAAAACCTTTCAGTACATTTTTAGCTTCAGTATGAATAAATGGGTACAGAAAATATAACATTTAAAATTTTGTTATTTCACTTAATGAAATAGCATACTTAGTGGACAACTTTATTTATTTTTTCAGCAACTTTAAATACCTTAGGTTCTATAAGACTATTTGTATTTGAACATGTGTAAACTAGTCAAAGACATGGACAGATACTGTCATTCACATGTTTATTTGTAATATTTCTAATTTAAAAAATTAAAATAAGGTGAAGTTCATAAATTAATATATTACATTTAAATGAAAACAAATATCTAAATATTCTATTAGTTCCTTTGCATTTCCTAGAAAAGGTAATTTTTTTCTTTATTATTTTTTCCTCTGCCATGTATAAATTATTTATAATTAAACAATTTTTTGCATATACTATAGAGATATTTATTTTGTCATCATAAAGGAATGTAGTATCTACCCTCAAACATACCCTCAGACTATACAGTATATGACCATCTGTTTAAATATAGATTTATGTACATGCCACACACATGTTGCTAGTCAGCTCTATATTCAAATCTTTACAATTAAAACTATTTTCTGTACATTTAGTGTTTTCACTGTGGATGCTGTCGGAAAGGGAGAATTTGTCTTTTTAGCTCATGAATAAAATGGTGGAATTAAATGTAGTTTAAGTGCTAAATTTAAAAAAAAAATCAATGCAAGACTGCCTTGCTCGTTTTCAGCAAAATGGATACCATCTCCATAGAGTTCATTCTTGACCTTACCTGAGTAAGTACTTTAACTTAAACTATGAGATACACCTAGAGGGGTAAAACATTGAGCTTAATAGGAAGACAGTTAATAACCTTTTTTCATCCTCATGCACTATCAATCATGGCTGTCACCAGTATGCTGAATCAAAGCAAAAGTGTTCTTCACAGATGACTGATTAGAAACGCAAAATCACAAGATCCATCTTCATGGTCACTTTTATTATAGTCATTTTTAAACTGACAGCAACCTGCTCAGTTTCAGCACACCGGGCATCACAAATAGTGTCACTCAGTGCAGCTAAGCATGAGAAGAGGTTGGTTGGATTATACTTAAAAATAATTAGGCCCTTAACCTTTTGTGGAGCCAAGAAAAAGGTTTTTCTCCCTCCATTCCTTTATATTCTCCCCCAACTCCATAACTTGCTTTGATTCCACTGTATCATGAGTTTAATCATCTTGAAAGGAGGTGATTGGGGTATATATAGTTTTATCCTCCTTAATTATCTAGGAATTAGGAAATGGATATGTCCACTTGACAATTACAGATAACTTTTTGTCTACTGCTTTTTGTCAACTTCAGGACAAAGATCATTGCTACCCTTCTAGTTAAAGTGGGTTCTTTTTATATAGAAATGTGTTTTAAGACTAAAAGCCTGAGGAATCTACGTAGGCAGGTACTAGTGAATGATACCTGCTATGAGGGGCTTTTCTCTGTTGAAGGCATTTACTTGCATCACCTGGATGCTGTAGCATTGGAATTACTTGGATTATAACTATCTACATGCATAATATTAGAGTGGCCAAGAGAGTAACTTTTAGGTGACTATGTAAACTCTCCTTTATCCCCCTGTATTATTTTCTTTTGGCCCTAGAATATTGAAACAATGACAAATTTGAAATACCAACAAGCAGATATACATAAAACTCCTTAAACTAGGAGGTTTAAAACAGTTATAGCTGAATCAAATGATAAGAAACTTTCTCTTTCCTTGAAGTCTTGATCTTTATGCTACAAAGATGACCCTTTCAGGTTTATTTCATGCTATTTTTATACATTCCATTAGAATATCTTATAATATTATAGGGTATTAGTGATACAAATATATACATGGGAAAATTGTAATGGAAATATTTCAAAATAGGGTGTGATTCTCATGCCCATCCAATGAGCTCTTCATTTTCTATTTCAGGAAAGAAAACCCAATTGAATTTAAATTTTAATTTAGTAATTTTAACCAAAATGGCCTATTTGAAATTTCTATACAGTTATCTTTCCCCTTCATCTCAAATGTTCATTTCCTTGTTAGCAGCCAAACACACACAAACACATATAGAAAAAGAGAGAAAGAAGAAAAATGATCAATGAGATTTTTGTATATAGTATAATGCCTTCATACTCATTTTCAAACGTGTTAACATTCTACTTTAATAACTCTTTGTAAAGCTACCAGTTCTTTTCCTTTGTTTCTACAAACATACCTACACCCCTTTATTGCTTTATTCTAGATTATGAGAATGCTTTCCTTCTCTACACAGAATACATCAATTGACAAGATATATATATATATATATAATGATATCTCTGTATTTACACAGATGGCAATAGATGTACAAATGTACTTTCTCTGTATAAGAAGGCTAATATTAATTTCCTTAAATATTGTACATTGTTAATACATATTTTTCTATGAAATTAAGAGATTATGAAATATCTCAATTAGCTATTTAGTTTGATTTTACATTCTTAGGTAAATGAAGTTATCTTAGAATTTTAATAGATACATGTGTTAGTTGATATTTTAAAATATTTATACTTTATAAAAATCATTGACAATACTTACCAATATGTTGTTAACTATGTAAAATTGTTTAAACAAAATGATTATATATTTTAACAGCTACATAATTTCATACATGACAATGTAATAATCACTTTAATGGCTACATTTTCAGTTTACTTTAATGATCTGGCAAAATGTGTGTGTGTGAGTGTGTGTGTATTTGTGTGCTTAGTTTGGATAAATTTATACTCTTAGAAAGGGGAGTATTCCATAGGATGCAATATTATTTTTTTAAGTTAATTTTTGGTATAAAATATTCTTTGTGACTAGGTTATACTAGTAAGAATATTTATGGAAAAGTATTTATTTGAAATAAATGGACTAAATATAGCACATAATAGCTACTAAAAATAATTCAGTGAAATGACATGCATGACTTGCCATCATCTTGGTAAACTATACAGGTGGTCACTATAGATTTTAAATGTTTATCTTTAGTATGATTTATAAATATTATAGATCCAGAATCATGTTTTCCTCACTACATGGGTCTTAATAGACAGAAATAAAAATAGTTTTCCTTTATATTTTGGAAATTTAATCAAAACTACTTAAAAATTAACTTCTTTTGAAAGTTACTATGGAGAATCATTGAGAATTTTGTTTTAACATAATTTGAAAACAATATTCACGTACTTTAAAGCATTATAGTTAATTTAGAAAGATTTTTTTGAAAAATCTCAGCATCTTTATTTACTTGAAATGTTTGTCTATTTTGTTGCTATTTGTTTAAAAACATGTCAATATGTGCACATTGTGCTTATGTTTGTGTCATTGAGAATGTTCTTGTGTTTAAGTGAATACATAAAATATATAATTTTATTTAATCTTAGAATATCATGATATACAGACTAGCATGAAACTCATAATTTAGTTTGTAGAAATACATTTAATATAGAAATACATATTCATCAGAGAATATTTTAAACTAAAGAAAGACTAATGATGTTTGTTCATTTGGAACTGAAATTTATATTTGTATATTGCATGTAATACAGGATGCCTACATACTTATGTATAATTATACCTGAATACCCTCAAATTTAGATTATTGACTTCTTTAAATTGTAAAACACTGTCACACACAAATATTACAATTATCCTGCCACACTTGTATTTATGCAGCCTGAATATGCAGTTATGGCATCTTTCTTTTTCCTGGGGTATGATTTTCGCCTGATACTGGAGTTGTTCTTTGTTGAATCTTTGTGATGAAAAAGAAAAGCTGTTATATGAGTGTCAGTTTGCAATAAATGTGTGAGAAGACGTACAGTCAGGATAGACTGACCATCTTTTAGTGTGTCTTCTCTACCTGGGGTTCAGAGCTCCAGTTCCCTACCAGCGATATTTAAAGAGAAAAGAAATGAAAGCAAAGGTCATACAAAAATCACCTTTAACATTTTACAGTGAAAATGGGAAAATTTAGAAATATTTACCATAATTTGTTATACGATTTTAATTTCTTTTCTATATTAATTTTCAAAATATTATTATAACTAACTCATTTAAAATTGTCATTCTGTTCAACTCTTTACTTACATAGAAGATATTCAGCCCTTTAAAAATCTCTAAAACTGAAATTATTGTTTTCTCTACCATTTGTATTCTCCAAAGCTTCCTGCCACTCAGCTGAAGTAAAGCTTTAGGATGCATTTGGTAACAGTAAAGCTAAAGTATGCATTTGATAACAAATAGACTGTTTTGATCAGCCTGTTCTATTCTTACCTTGAACTTCAATTCACAAAGCAGTATGCGAATAGATTTAATGACAACTTTTCAGAACACACCCAACGATGTTAGTGATGTTTTCAAGTAAAAAATTTAGTATACTATGATACAAAGATCCCTTTTTTGATAGCTAAAACTTTTATATGTAAACCTTCACTTATGTATTACACAAGCACTAAAGAATTTTAATGCATTGCAGTTCATTTTGCAATATTTGCACAAACATTCAGAGTAGTATTATGTTGCTTAGTTATTTCATTATATTATATTTCACATTTAGATTTTCATTTGAATTTTCCCGTTTTCAACATTTGGATATCATCTCATTAGCTATCATAAACCAGTAGTTTAAGGAGGGGTAATTCTGAAATGTAAACACCCCTTCTAGAATTTTACAGCATTGCCATGGCAGCGTTACTTTCCCCCAAACATTTCCCTGTTATGATTATAAGAAAAGATCAGATGCTGTGGCAATTTTGTTCATATGTGATCTTTCTTTCGAATTATTTTCAAAGTCAACCGTCCTTAGACCTTATTTTCATCTCCACAAAGCATTAAGTTTTGCTTCTTTGTAAAATATTTCTTCATAACATATCTTAGTTTAATTCACTTTTAGCAAAAGAAACACCCAAGCGCAATCTGGAGACCTCTTTCCAATATAATTTAGCTGGACCTTTTCTTAGTAAGGTTTTTCTGGTTTTCATTTTCACTTCATATTCTCAAATAAAAGATCCTTTGTTGTCTACCATTTGATTGGACTTAATGAAAAACACTCCATTTTAACTTAACAGTATTTCCTTTTGAATTTATTATATTTAAGAACACTGTCAAAAATCAAACATTTAATCTCAGGTTTTTATATTTCAAAATATATTACTATCACATGGCTTGGTGAGGTGATATAAAACATATACTGAAAAGATTTCAAAAAGAAAAGCAAAAGTGAAAAAAAAAAAAAAACCCCGTCTTCATTTTAATATGAAACTAAATACTATGGCTAATGTGGAGACTGGGTACAGCAGCTGACTGTAAAGTCGAACATGTGACAGGGTGCCAACAGCGGAATTGTGCAGTATTGACTAAATGAGGTTCACTGATTTGTATTGAGGCTAATATCTTCTTTAAACAATTCCGTGTAAATTGTGCGTATAAAGTCATTGGAAGCTATTTCTCAGGACAGCCTCGCTGGCTAGCTACCTGCTGGAGTGAGGAAGATAATCAATAGGAAGAAATAGAGCCGAGCATGAGCCTGGGAAGCTTCAGAGCAGTTAATGCTGATAAAAGTAGATGATGTCAATATTTGGGAATAGCACAACTCCAGGATAATAGACAAAAGAGAAGTGCATATGTTGTAGGGTGTTCAAACAGGGGCAAAATTAAAAGCCTAAGAGGCAGATGATGCCCAGGGCTGCGAAAGACATTATTTATTACAGGTATTGCTAAATTTCTCTTGAAATCCAAACAGAGGGAGACATTCTATGAAAAAGATACCTAACTTTTCTCAGCAGCTAAAATACCCATTTCCATTTCAATGGTCAGGAGGTTTCTGCTCCTGATTAGTCTTGGATAAAGTGTCCTCCAAACATTTGGCAAATATATATTTTTACATATGCAATACTACATGTCTCAGGAATAAATAGTATTTTTTGGATTCTCTAAGTTGCTCCCACGATATAGCACATAAAATAACTTATAAAAGATAAAATGAAAATAGGCTGTCAATCAAAGGGTGATACCAAAGAAATAAATGAACCTAATAGCTTTTGCATACATTTCTGATTATAGCAGACACTTTCTTTTTTAAAGGTAGTAGACTTATTGGAAGTGAGGTAATGGTATATTTTTACTAATTTAATACTGAAAATCAGTTTTCCTCTTGCTGTCAGGTGATGAAATTTTGTTCTTCTGTGCTGATCTTTCTGCTGATGTATTATGACATAGTCTGTCAACATGAACAGATATGTGAAAGGAGATTGGGTGACTGAGACATACAACCTGCATAGAACTCTTCTTGAATTTTAAGCGTGTTATCATGTTTGGATACAACAAGTAAGATTGTGTTTGCTTTAAGATGCTGTATTTTTTATATAATTTAAGCCCAAGCAAAACAGGTGGACTGTGTGACAAGGCTTTCAACATCAGAGTGAGCTCAACCCAAAACACTTATTTCAGAATACCTTTTAAAAATCCCTTTCACATAATAAGTTGATTCCTTTCAGAAAAACAAAAGACCATTTGCAAAATATAACTTTCTCGACAAAGAGGAGAAATCCGTTCATGCACATGTGATTATCAAACATAGCTATTTTCTCCTAAATTAAACAATTCCACAACTGTTCCATGCTTTTATTGTCACAGATGTTTTTATTGTTTGGTGTTAGATATATATCAAGTACATGATTCTGAAGTTAGGTGAAATAGCTAAGCTTTGATAGTTTTCATTTAACATCAAAAAACTAGGCATGCTACTAGAAAAGTAAATGTATTTATCTGGGATCTAATATTTAAACATTATTTTTACCCCAACATACAGAAATAAATAAATTTTACCCCTGTAATTCATTTTATGCTTTTATTTAAGGAATAACTATTTATTTTGAAAATAATTTTTATTTTTATTTTGCTAAATCATACATTGGAGTTAATGTTTCAATGAAAATTATTTTATACTCCAAATATATAATCTTTGTAAGCTTTCCCACAAATACAGTTTGCTTTAAAAAATTGCTAGCATGTTGTCATACATCCTCTCTTTTCATCTTAAATACAGAGAAATAAAAGACCTTTGGTCATTCTTGCATTCTAAAGAAGGCTTCATTTCAAATAAAGTATGAATTTTGATTTAGACACACAGAAAAAAAATCTTTTAAGATCTATACTTCAACTAATTTGTTAATCTTGTGCCACTTTTAGCATTTGTCACACATATAGACCAGGAAATTGGCTCCATCTCATTCTAGCTCTGTATTGAATTAAAAACCTCCACTGCAAAGAAGAGCATGATGTGGGGAAAGAATAAATTTAGTTCTTTCTTTAGTAATGCACATATATTTCCATACATTTCACATCCTAAGGGAGACTATGAATGCATTCAATAAATATAAGACTATAAACTGTAATTCCAGAAAGGGAAAGGTTTAAACATTTTTTTCTGACTTTAATATACCATTTTAAGTTTGAAAACTGAAAATTAAATCATTTCATTTTTTTTTATTTTACTTTTTTTTTTTAGTAGACACCTTCAGTATTAGAAATGAATCTAAAATAATGGATCTTAGTCATCCCTTCCTCTTGGTTAATATTAGCAGTTTTAGATCAAAGCAAATAAAACATCAGCAGTGACAAACTGAGAAAAATGTTTTATACCAATTGAGTCTATGTTTGCGTTCAATCCACCAAAGTCCACCCTAGCTAATTTTGTAGACATTGTATGCAAACCATTTATGTACAGACATTAAAAAGGAGTGTTCTTTCCTATTTCGTGTTGCTAGGCTGACCGAAAAAGGTAATTTTCCATAGAATATGATAATAATGGATAGACCTGAAGCACGATGGGTGCATTTCTAGGAAGACTTTGTTAAAAATGAAACATGCACCACAGGTGAGGGAGATTACTGACTCTGATATAGACTCGCCGAAGGTGTAGTTCACTCTGTCAAGTATTTGAATCTGTGACTGTGGTCTGAGGAGACAGTGCAGTGTGGCAGATTTATGATGGTCTCACGGAAACAGAGCTAGCAAAGATTATGGCATACTTGTTTAGAAAAACGGTGAACTGAAGCTTCCTGATTTATACTGACATATATCTCGATGAAACCAAGGTTTGCAAATTGCCTTGAGAAGTCATCTTTTTTTAAGTGCTTAATAGGTTCCTAAATGTACATATCTATTTTAAAGCATCATCAAGAATGCTGATACAGTATTTGTAAGAATTTTCTCTTAGATCTTGAGGTTAAAAAATATTTTTATTTATCTATTTCTATTTCTTAAATACCTTCAAAGTTGATATCCAGTAAAAATCATGTCAGTTAAAGAAACACACTCCAGAATAGTTAAAAACTAAAAAGGCCAGTATTAGGAAGAATTCTGAAAATTTTCACAGTATGCTTGCATATTAGTTAAGAGATTCAAAATCTTTAAGTTTTTGTTTTTTCACATTTACATTTTTATTCAAGGATAAAGAAATAGCCTGAAAAGAGAGGGTTTGAATTTGTCCACTTAAAATCCATCACTCCCTGGCTCCTCCCTGTTTTAAGTGTTTAATCAACATGGTCTTCGTTTGAAGAATGTGGCTGTTTCTCTCTCATTTTGTGAGGCCAATGAAGGTCTCCCTGACTAAATTCAGGACTGAAATTGTGAGTTTATATGCTCATCGATTTTTTTTTCGTATGGGAAGTCTTATCTGTGTGTGATTAGAACTGACAGAATGCATGACACAAACTTGTAATCATTCTGCTATGCATTTACAATTCCTGAGAATGTTATTCCTTCCTTGCCACCCCTTTTTATTTTTATAATAGTCCACAGTGTTACTATTTATATGTAGGAGAAACACAAATTCTTTTCTCAGATCCCATGATACCAATTTAGATGCTCCTACTTAATCTGAGAAATTAATATTTGGGAGAAAACAAGAGGGTTATGCGATTAAATAACACAGCTTTGAAATCTTTGAAATCACAGCCCCTTTAAAATCCTCATTCTATTGGTGCCATTATCCTTGTATTTTACAGCTTTAGGAGTTTGGATGCTTAATGCTGGTATTGTGTGAAGTGGGTGTTCCTGGAAGTCACACTTATGAATTATTGTGTGCCCCAACTGCTTCCAGGCATAAAATTTCTCTAACAGACAGCAGCTGACAGACTGGGAGAATCTGGCTCCAAGTGTCAGATAACGTCTAACTGTAATGTAAGTTTTGAACATATCTTTTGGGTCTCCTTTCTTGAGGATTTAGTAAAAATGAATGGAATATAGAGGAAGCCTAGCCTCTTTAGCACAGCTCAGCATCTCAGGATACCAATTTTTCTTTTACGGTAAAAAAAAACCCCACATAACATGAGATGTACCCTCTTATCAAATTTTTTAAGTGTCCAGTATTCAACTATAGGCACAATATTTTACAGCCAATTTCTAGATTTTTTTAATCTTACATAACTGAAACATTTTACCCAACTCCTCATGTCCATGTTCCCGAAGCTTCTGCAACCATTTTATTCTGTTTTTATTAATTAGACTATGTCGATCTCTCACCTAAGTGGAATCGTGTGATATTTGTCTTTCTGTGACCACCTTCCTTCACCTTGCATGATGCCCACAAAAGGCATCAGAATACCCTTTTGGGTTTAGACTTATTCTCTCTTTCTTTGGAGGATCACAGAGAACCGACTCAGCTGGAATGTTCCACCTGAACTAGAACAGCACACTTGCTAGGAGACAGTGGTGGTTGAGGGCTCAGAATGGAAAAACTGAGGAATTCTTATAGCAAACATAGGTACGGTGAGACTCGTGGCCATCATTTTCGTCATTGCTGACAGCTGGGAAGCTAAGTGAATGTTAATTGAGTGTGCATTGTATGATAAGGGCATCACTTACATTGTCACTTTCATTCATTCAGGTCCTCACTGAGGTAGACATAGTTATTATCCCCACTTCATAGATGAAAGAAATTGAAGCAGAGGGGTGAAGTCACTTGGCCAAGTTGATAGAGCCCAGGAGTACTAGAGATGAGGTTCAGTGTCCCCCTGGAACCCTGTCGTGCTGCTTCTCTAGAAGTCCCTTAGTAAAACCTGGTCTTTTTTTGTTTAAATCAAACTAAGTAAGAATATAGTCTGTATCAATGGAGGAGAAACAGCCCTTCCTTCTTTTCTTTCTTCTCGCTAAGAAATAAGGAAAAAGCATCCTTTGCCAAAGTCTGCTGGCTTTGTCTGACTATTTCGTTCTGAAGCAGGGTAAACACATCAGAGTTAGATATACATCCCAGGATACAGATAGCAGTCTGTTCAATGTGGCAGCTTTAATCTCTGAGGCTTCTCCAGTGATACGGTGTCCAAATCCCAGCCGTGCTCAGTGGTATGAATTTACTGATGGGTTTGTAAAAGATGTACAAATTTAGTAAAATCCAAGTATTCCATGTAAAAGGATCTGGTTTGAATTACATGTTTCTGCGACATTATCAAGAGTTATGGATGGTGCTCTGCTTTCCACAACTGTATTCTCTGATTGTGGTTGCTGCATTTACATACTATTATATAAGATCAAGTATAAATCTATGGTTCAGCGGGAGAATTTATTAGTTTTTACTCCTTAGATAGACAGGATTTCATACTTAACTTTCTATGTTGTCATCAGTGATTGCTTTTATTAGTTCTGCTGCATTCGGTTTTGTTTAAAAAGACGTTTGCTAAAAATTACTTGTTTTCTTTACTCATAAGAGTTGCAGGTGATGTGAAAATTGGTGATACCTATTACAGGTGTATACTCTGCTGAAGCAATATGAATAGTTTACTTCCTTAAAAATTACAGTGTTTTATGTATAGAGAATGCTTTGCCAATAGTAGGTGCTCAGTAAGTATTAAACAAGAAAATGCATATTTGCTTTGATCAAAATTTGATTTAAAAGGACTGATCTCAACATTGGTTACTCAGTCAGATTTGTTAAAGATTATTTTGTTTTTCCCCCCTTAGGCTGCCATGAAGATGGAGATCTAGGCAAACATAGTGTTCTAGCACCTCTAATGATGGAAACAGACATTTCAGAGGTACACAATTATTCTTCAGCAAACAATAGTACATTAGAGTGGAAACATTGGAGTCAGTGAAAAGAGAGAACTCTTGCTCTAGTTCATATGGTGTTGTGATCTTAAACCAGTTATTAATCTCTTCAGACCAAGTTTGCCTTTTCTATAAAGTGGGTATTATAATAACAGGGAGGGATCCCTTAAGAAATGGCTTTTAAATATTCTGTGGAATAGCACAGAGTCTGCCCTTGTGTAAATACTCAGTAAACTTTATGTGTCGCTATTAATTTGTAGGATGTTTTGATGGCTTTAAGTAAATATAGGTTTTCTATTTGAAAAGTTCTATTTTTAGTATGTTGTACTAAGGAGTGCTCTTTCACTCCTATACTAAGGAGGAAAATCTTTAAAAACAGAGATGTAATTCAGAATATTATGATTCTGTAAACTTGTTGACTTCAAAACATGAAACTTGAATAATTTGGTTTCATATGTGGTAGAAATAACCTATAAACAATATTTTACATTAACTAAATGTTTCTTTCATAGTTGGCATCAGGTTCAGATTTTTGAACTGGAATGTGGTTACAATGGTGAATGAGATATTGTATATTTAAAAATCTCGTCACTCTATGGTATGTTTAATGACCAAAATTATGATGTAAGACCATTCAGTTAAATATTAATTCCATGCGACTAATTTAAGAGCAAAAAGTTAGAATGTGATGTATATTGTGGGCTACCAAGAATGTCATGTTTTTTCCAATGTTCTGAAGCTGTATATCTGTCACTATTGTATATGTACACATGTATGTGGGTGCCTATGTGTTCATGGACTGAGAAAAACAAAATTTTTAAAAATCCTTGTTTTATTTCATCTTTCATTGCCTTGTTTGTAGGAAAAGAAATAGCGTTTTCTTCTCTCACCCTTAAGTGAAGAATCTATTTTCCTGAAGGGAAATTACATGCATGCATAAATGGGCAGACAAGGCTTATGTAACACAGTCATGTAAACTGTGAAGGTGTTACAAATAGCAAAATTTCTTCAGCAGAAGTAGTGATATTTATGATAAGTTTCCCACACTCCTTCATTTTTAAGTTTTCTGCTTTTTTTCAAAGTCTTCTAGGCAGTGCCATACATAATTTTTTTTTTTTTGAGAAAAAGTGGTAAAGCTTTTATCACTGACAGGAATAACAAATATCCCATCTCTCCCTTGTCCTTTGACTTGGGTGACTTGTGCCCTCGTGTGTGACCAAAAGGCGCCCTTTCTGTTGACAGTTACAAACAAAGTGGAGATGCTTTGTCGGACTGTATGCACAGTCCAAATAAACCAGGATGTTCAGGACGATTTGGGCAGCAAAAGTGTAGCTTCATGAAGTGCAGTATAGTCATCTTGCTGGACACTCAGACAAAACAGACAAAAGGACAGAGATGGAGCATTCCTAAATGTTCAAGCATATTTCATTCATAGAGGAAATGAACTAGATGACTTAGGATTTTTCTAACTGCTAGAAACAAAAACATTTCTTGTATTCGATTGCTGGAATTAAGTCAAATTTTCATTGTCTAGAAGCTGTATTTGGTAAATTGTCTCTTTCCAAGAAGATATTAGGCATTATTTTCCATTCTGTGCTGTGCTGTGCTTAGTCACTCAGTCGTGTCCGACTCTGCGACCCCATGGACCTGCCAGGCACCTCTGTCCATGGAGCTTCTCCAATCAAGTATACTGGAGTGGATTGCCATGGCCTCCCCCAGCGGATCTTCGCAACCCAGGCATTGAACCCAGGTCTCTCGCAATGTAGGAGGATTTTTTTACCATCTGAGCCACCAAGGAAGTCCAAATTTTCCATTCTAATTTGGTATTAACGTTAAAAGCTTGTCTGAATGCCATCTGTTATCACAGGT
Source organism: Capra hircus (assembly GCF_001704415.2). Taxonomy (NCBI): domain Eukaryota; kingdom Metazoa; phylum Chordata; class Mammalia; order Artiodactyla; family Bovidae; genus Capra; species Capra hircus. The sequence continues at coordinate 42,272,576 of NC_030821.1, forward strand.
ATTATCAGATGGAAATCTCGTTCTTGAGCTTAACTCTTATATTCTGTAAGCCAGGACAAGTGGGAACCAAATAGTAATACACCTATAAGGCTGACTTCCTCACCCCAAATGGTTGCTCTGTAACTGTAACCTCATGATAGAATGAAGGGAGTATATTTTCCAAATCTTTTGCAAATCATTTGTTCTTAACCAAAAAGCACAAGATTAAGAGAATCTGCCTGCAATGCAGGAGATGCTAGAGATGTGGGTTTGATCCCTGGATCAGGAAGATCCCTTGGAGCAGGAAATGGCACCCCACTCCAGTATTCTTGCCTGGAGAATCCCATGGACAGAGGAGCCTGGTGGCCTACAGTCCATAAGGTCTCAAAGGGTCAGATATGACTGAGAGACTGACCATGTACACAAACCAAAGAGCCCAGCATTAAAGAATGCCAAAATGCCAACAAGAGAAAGGAAACAACTAATGGAAAAAAAAGAGATAAAGAATGTGAGCAAAGCTTTGTTACTCTATTTAGTCTTTTCATTAGCAATTTACTCAATCATATAACTAATGTATCTTGGGTGCTCACAATATGTTTGAAGAAGAGGCACTGTAGAACTAGAGATACAGAGCATAAACAAGACTGAAATTTCTACCTATTAAATAGGAGTGAGATGAACATTTACTTCAGGAACAATGTAATGTATCAGGCAAAGTTTCTTAGCAGGCCTAAACTCAGCATTGCAAGTAGATAAATAGACATTATTTCCATCCTATTGTAGAATTGTTATTAATTTTATGGCTAGATATATTCTAACTCTTCATATTATTAAAGTTTTAGATGGATTCTGAACTTTTGCTGTTATAGACAGCATTATTGTTTTGAAACCTGAAGATTGCCTCAATGTCCTATAATAAAGACATAAGGAAATAAGACGTGCCTTGGAGGTACATGGCATGGAAGTATTAGGGCTTCCCTGCTAGCTCAGTTGGTAAAGAATCTGCCTGCAACGCAGGAGACCCTGGTTTGATTCCTGGGTTGGGAAGATCCCCTGGAGAAGGGATCGGCTACCCACTCCAGTATTCTTAGGCTTCCCTTGTGGCTCAGCTGGTAAAGAATCTGCCTGCAATACAGGAGACCTGGATTCGATACCTGGTTTGGAAAGATCCCCTGGAGAAGAGAAAGGCTACTCACTCCAGTATCCTGGGCTGGAGAATTTGCAGAGTAGGACTCGACTAAGTGACTTTCAGTTTGGGCTTCCCTGTTACCTCAGATGGTAAAGCATGTTCCTGCAATGTGGGAGAGCTAGGTTCAGTCCCTGGATTGGGAAGATCCCCTGGAGAAGGAAATGGCAAACTCACTCCACTTACACTTTTTCATGGAAGTATTTGGACTTCCCTGGTGGCTCAGACGGTAAAGCGTCTGTCTACAATGCAGGAGAACTGGGTTCGATCCCTGGGTCAGGAAGATCTGCTGGAGAAGGAAATGACAATCCACTCCAGTGCTATTGCCTGGAAAATCCCATGGACAGAGGAGCCTGATAGGTTACAGTCCATGGGGTCACAAAGAGTCGGACATGACTGAGCGACTTCACTTCACTATAATAGAGGATTATGCAGTACTAAAATGATTCTTGCCAACAGTCTTTAATAATTCTAGAATGAAAAAGCAAAGCAAAAACTGACTTACATGTACACATAGATATATTAAGAGCTCAACTTTGTATGTGTATGAAACTATCAAGGAAATTTTATGAAAAAGTTTATGGTTAATTTTGTATGTGGGGTTATAGGTAATTACTAATGCTTTTTGTTTTTATTCTTTGCTTTTTTAAAGTTTTTCTCTAAAAACTATGTATTTTTTTAGAATCAGAGAATACCTGTATGCTTAAAGTTTCAAGTGATCTGATTTTCAATCAAAAGTAAAATAAAGTTTTGAAAGGTATATCTGTTTTTTTCTGGTTGATTTTTATCAACTTAAAAAGACACCAAGAATATGAATAATACTAACATTAAGCCAAATAAACTTTTAAAAAATCCCCTGCTTTAATAAGTAAAAATATCTCACCACTATTTTAGTTTGAATTTCTTTGGTTAGAATATATCATGATTATTTTTCTTTAATTTTTAATTTCTAAAAGATATTTGCTTTTGTCTGAATTACATACAATATCATTTGTCTATATTTCTTATATTTTTGCTTTGTAAGAATGTTTTATATTATATTAACACTTGCTATAAATATTCCCTGTTCTCTGCATTTAAAATAAATTTAAATTGTTACTCTTCAGCAGTTTTAAATGGTCAAATTTGTTAATATAGTCCATTGTGATTCTATTTATAATATCACATTAAAAAATTTTGGCCCTCCAGAGTTTTATAAATATTAAATTATGTTTGGTAGTTTTATAATTGCTTGACTAATTTCCTGTAGTTTTTAACTAAACATTTTAAGTTAGCATTTATAGAATATTGTTTGTTGTATTGGCCTACATTTTTTTCCTGAATGGTAATAAATGATCCCAACACCCTTATTTACATATTTAATGACACTTCCTATAATTACATATGTATATATTTATATTCACATAATATAAATATATATAATATGTATATGAACATGTATGTTAATATTACTTAATTTTTTTAGATTGTCTATTGTATAGAAGTTTGTACATCTATCTCAAATGGAATTGTATTTCAATTAGCCTTGATTTAATCTTTTTAACATTAAAAAAAATATTTTAAACCTTGCTTTAATCTTGATGAATTCTAACAGTTTATATGTTTGTATATACTCACTCCCTTTTTCATATATTTTAAAATATTCTTGCCTTTTTTCTAGATTAATCTTGCTATCAATTTCTGTCACGTTCTAAGAAAAAGATCTATTTGAGGTTATTTAGGATTGAGAATTCTATTAAACATACAAATTAATTTAGAAAATTAAATAACAAATAATTATGAACAATAGTTTATCTGAACTCAGTTGCATTTTCTGACTCCTTCTGACATGAGAGACTACTAATTCCTACAGAAGCGTGAATGGAAGCACAATCTTCAAACTTCTGTTCAGTTCAGTTCAGTTCAGTCGCTCAGTCGTGTCCGACTCTTTGCGACCCCATGAATCGCAGCACGCTAGACCTCCCTGTCCATCACCATCTCCCGGAGTTCACTCAGACTCGCTTCCATCGAGTCCGTGATGCCATCCAGCCGTCTCATCCTCTGTCGTCCCCTTCTCCTCCTGCCCCTTATCTTTGCCTTTTTCCTTAAAAGTTTCTAGGAAGCAATTGTCCTCTACAAACAAACAAAATTTATCTTCTTTGTGTTGTTAATGGTTACCTATGAATGTTCCACAACTCATGGGAGTACTTCCTGAAAACATTAAAATACTTAACCAATTAAAGATTACTTAGATTAACAAGCATCTTGAGGAGAAAGCATAAAAGTCCTTATCTCATGAACAATTATGACATAGATTTTCTAACACCTGAAGTTTCAAAATAAGGGTTTTTATAAAAAAGGAACAGTAATGCTGGATCGCAGGTCAATTGTGGAAAAAACAAGTCTAATTTGAATCATAAGTTTAGAAGTTTGACTATCAGAGGAAACCAGAGTGCCTATAGAGAGAGGTCTGGGAATGGTTATTAGCACATATCATTTTTCTGTTGCAATTTTGTAGGAACACAAGTGTTTGTAGGATAGGTGCTTATATTTGAGCCATGATACTAGTTCATGCCTGATTTCAGGTCTTTTTTTTTTTTTTTTAATTCCAGATTTCTGCTATTCACTGGCCTATATCTTAGATCCAATCCACCTTTCGAGACCATCTTATCAGATCCAAATTAGCATCTTTCCCCTTATCTTTCATTATGCCACCCATATACTTTGCACCAAGTTCTATATCTTATATGAAGAAAGTGAAAGTGTTAGTCACTCAGTCATGTCCAACTCTTTTGACCCCATGGAGTGTAGCCCACCAGGCTCCTCTGTCCATGGACTTCTCCAGGCAAGAATACTGGAGTGGGTTGCCATTCCCTTCTCCAGGGGTCTTCCCGACCCAGAGATGGAATCCAGGTCTCCTGCCTTGCAGACCTGAGTCATTTTAATTACTCTCCCAAACAAATCTAAAGAGTACATATTATTCTGGATTGTCACCTAATTTTTACTAGCACTATTTTTTCCCCCATATCCCTAAGAACTTGCAGTTTTGTTGTGCATAGACCACTTCCTAGATGATCCCTACAGCGCCATGAAACTCTAGAATCTGCATTCTCTTATTTGAATTCCACCTGCTGGCATTGCCAACTGACCGATTCCCTGAGCTGTGACTGAACTGGCTGTTCTCTCCATGGTCAACACCTAGATCTCAGTTAGTTGTCTCTTAACCACCACCAACCCTCCCCGCCCCCTATCTGTTAATAGTCTGCTATCTTACCTTGTGTTGTCTATCCATTTGCCATCCTTTTTTATTTAATGTGTTGTCAAGGAGAGGCAGAAGAATTCTAATTTTAATGCTTTCAAAGATCCATAAGGAGGCAGTCCTTAGATTCAGGGTTGATAGTAATAGTTAAAAATTTGACCCTTTACTAATGCTCAGTAGTTATTCTTGGCCAAAATGACTATTAGTCAGACACACACAGGTTGTTTCTATATGCCTATGAGCTTAGCTGGATACAGTTTCAATACATCACAATGGGCTGAAGGCCTTCAATGCATAACCCCTGGTGGATGTTATCAAGGGCACGCCATTAAGGAGGGAGAAGAAAACTGAACAGCAGTGGAAAGAATACCAGACTTTGAGTAAAAGACTCTGATTTAATTTTTGGCTATCTTATATATTAGTTGAGTGCATGGAAAGTTTATTAAACATTCTGAGTCTTTGTTTCTTTATGTATAAAATATGGCTTATGTTATCAACATAAGGTTCAACAAAACAGTATATAGAAAAAACTGAATTCTGGTACACAGTTGGAGATTTGATCTATCAGAAAATAAGATAGCACATTCAATGAGACAGTTGATGAGACTGACTGAAGAATTTATTTACAAATGAACAGGACAAACAGAAACTGAGAATCAGGGAGCTGTTACTTAGCCAAAAAAGAGCAAGGGGAGCCAGGAGTTACTGGAATGTGGAAAAGGAGTTCTACCCACAGAGGAAGGCTAGCTATAAAGGATGTCTGGCTTGAGTAAATAAGCAGCAACTTCATGCTCATAGTAACACTGGTTAAATTAAGTGGTCTTTTTACCTTTAACAAATGTAGCTCTTTTGATGCAAACTAACTCTGGTGTCAAATTTAGAGATTAACTCAGTAAATCTTTCTAGAGAGGTATCAGGAAAAATGATTAGCACAAAGTACAACTACCAGAAAAAAATGGGAGGTAGGCAGTGGGAGAACAGAAATATACTTTTTTTTTTTTTGCCTTAGAGGAACTTGTTTAATTGGAGAGAGAGAAGATGTACATTTAGGAAACAAATTGCATATTAGGATGGGGTGTGATTCAAGGAGATAAGAATCACAGAGGAGTCCAGAGGAGGGAGATCTGGGTATGGGCTGGGGGGGAAGGGGGTCAGGAAAGCCGGTGAAGCTAGAAGTGGCCTGAGTGGGGCTGGGAAATTCATTTTTGTCTGTTTTGCTGTGCTGGGTCTTACTTGTGGGATGTGAGATCTATACTTATAGAAATATACTTTGAACCAAGGAAAGGACCTGATAGACAGTTTCTGTCCATCTGATTAACAAGAGGTAACCTGCATAATTTTTACTGAGATATTTATTGTTGATGGAATTTTTGAAAGTGGAAGTGTTAGTTGCTCAGTTGTGTCCGACTCATTGCGACCCCGTAGACTGCAACTCTCCAGGCTTCTCTGTCCATGGAATTCTCCAGGCAAGAATACTGGAGTGGATAGCCATTTACTTCTTCAGGGGATCTTCCCAACCCAGGGATGGAAACTGGATCTCCTGCATTGCAGGCAGATACTTTATCATCTGAGCCATCAAATTATGGGGCATTTTGGCTTATCCTCAAGTCTCATCCTCACCATGTGGATTTAAATGTTTCAATTGGATTGAGTCAACTGAAGCTCATATGAGTATTTCCTAATAGGAGATCCACATGGATGTGTTGTAAGTTGTATAAAGTTCTGTGCAGATTTCAACATTATTGTATACACACAAAGAAAAATTAAAAAACAAAAACATACAATCCAATGGTACAACTCCTACAGTTAGTTTGGAATACTTACCCCTACCTAAGAGTAAATAGGATCATACTGGACTGATTTTACTGATTGCTTTAACCCGGAGGAACTGATCAATATCAGAAGAGGCCCTGTTTTTCTTGCCTTCAGACTTTTTCCTATTTTACTCATTTAAATTACCCACAGAAGAAGGCTACCCAGTGTTGTGCTGTCAGTTGGGTGTGGGTGGAGTGAGGATGGTTTATTTGTTCTGAGAAACAAAATAAGTGGTCACTGATGCTACTCGACAGCACCTCTGTGTGGATGGTGGGGATAATGATCTGACATATGAATGTGAACAAGTGTTTCCTTAATTGTCCATCCAGGTGGTACTCTCTGAATGTTTCCAGATTTTGTGTTTTTGATCACCTAAACCATGTAAAATGAAATGTCATAAGAGAGGAATTGGACAGCAGTCAGTTGTTAATATGCTGGCTCCACAGTTTCAATATTTAGCCATACTTGAAAAGAGGAAAAAGGAGAATAGAGAAACTAAGAGATTTCTTATAAGCTAATGAGAGTAACAGGGCTTCCCTGGTGGCTCAGCGGTCATGAATCCACCTGCTAGTGCAGGAGATGAGGGTTCAGTCTCTGGGTCAGGAAGATCCCCTGGAGAAGGAAATGGCAACCCACTCCAGTATCTTTGCCTGCAAGATGGCAAGGACAGGGGAGCATGGCGGGCTGTGGTCCATGGGGGTCACAAAAGAGTTGGATATGATTTATCGACTAAACAACAGTTGAAAGTAACAAGAACTGAATCTTGGACAAGGAGCTGAATAGGTAGTAGCAACTGAGTGACAATTGTCCCACCAACCAAAATGGGACAATTGCAATGAAAGGAAGAGAAAGACAGCACAAAAGAAACCGTAGTATAATAAGTACATTAACCTTAAAGGTGGTGGTGGAAATGCATGGGTTCTAAATATAATCTAAATCATGGATCAACATTTGAAAGGTTTTTTTTGAGATTGAAGATTTGTATTTAATTTCTACTCTTTATGTGTTTGTTGTAATAAGACAATATTTACATTCTACCCAAAAAAATAAGCCAAATGTAGATACTGTTTTGTCTTATGCTCTTTGACTTTATTCACAGTGAAAAATGATAACATGATTTTTATGTGACTCATATGCAAAATGAAATACTTTCATCTATGAGGTCGGCTGATGGGAAATAAAATCAGATATTTCACTTCTAACTCCGTCAAGCAAAAGAAAAATCGGTTGTGATTCCAAGAAGAGATGAACTCTTGGTAAGGAAATATTTGTTTTACAATTTTCAGAAAGAATTATCAAATAACATACTGTAAACAAGTCGAATGCCTAAGCATATTCTTTGTTTGTTTTAAATGAAACCATAAATGGTACATGAGGGAACACAGTAACATTTGAGGAAGAGGCAATTGCATGAAAATTTAAATTTCTTCCTGTGTTCATAAAAAATAAAATTCAGGTGTCATGGAAAAACACCTCTCATCTTTTGAGCTTTACATTAGTAAGCTGTCAACTCCTTGAAGAAAAGAAAGATAGTTTAGCTTTGCTATCATGTGTTTTTTCGAACTTACTTGATCATGTTGGTTTTAAATTCATATATAGATGGAGCCTTGGATCCTTTGTTGTTTATTTTAATTTCTAGATTTAAATTGTGTAATCTAAAAGTATGTGACAACTTATAATGGTCTTTTTAAAGTAAATTTCTATTTTCCTGGTACAAGCATATGTTTTGACAAGATGGCATTGAATCTGTATAAGTTTAATTGCCACAATTGTTTGGTCAAATATTTGATTTGGGGATTCGTCAGTGAGATAAAGAAGTCAGCCACAAGAACTTTATATGAAAACTGATTTCGTAGAAAGATGCTTCTTCCATTTGCTTCTTCTAGTCAACGGAAGGGTGAAATCTTGTCTTTCAAGCATTGGGAGGCAAGATGAAAATATCAGTGCTGCTCTCTGAAATGTTAAATGGTTGCATGTTAGATATTGTAGATATAGCCTCTTTATATGTCCTTACAGAAAGGTTTACTTTGGATGGCAAATCTGAAAATTCAACATCATTGCGTATAAGGTTAAAAAAGGTAAACCACCCAGTGAGATTTAGAATTTCTGCATTTAATGCTTTGGATGGATAATTGAAATCATTAACATAGAAGTTCCTTACATTTTCTTTGGGCTCAGAGGTTTTTGTAAACTGGTTTTCAAGAAAGAGGTAAGACCTGAAGAAGGAAAAATACATTATATTGTTTAGCATGCATGTTTGACACTCAAGTTTATTGATAGGTTCTGCCTTTTATAAGATGAATACTATGACAAATGACAGAGAAGAGATTGTGCGTCACTATCTCTGTTCTATCTATGTACTGCCAGTGGGCAAAGATTTCTCATTTCATACATCATTTACAACTTCCTACAGTAATTTTACACAGCTCATATCCTTGGTACAAGGCATAGCAATTATCTATGCATATATATGCATGCAGGCATACTGAATATGAAAACCATGTGGTTCTAAAAAGAGTTCCAAAGTTCACACACTCCAACAAAGAAAAGTTGCTAAGAGCCTCTAAGTTGTTCAATTAAAAACCTTTTCTGTTTTAACTTATGCCCCAGTGTTTACCTCTGAAACAGATTGGCTCAGGGGGTCTTCTTTTAAAGTACTGTTTGTAAGAATGAAATATTTTCAGTTTTCCTAATTGCTTTTGTATTCCAAAAGTTAAAAAATCATATTTTTTTCTATCTACTTTTGGTCTTTCGCCTGTAAGTAGAATGAGAAAAACAAAATATTGTGTTTTGAAATAGGTTAAAAAATCCCCTAAAATGTACAGGTTTACAGTATTAAATGTGAGTAAAGATAAAAGTTTGACAGTGTTTGGTTATTTTGGACTTTCTAAAATTATTTTAAGTTATCATAGTTCTACTATTTCATCTAATACAGAACATGTAACTTTTAGAGATATTATGAATTGCTAAGTTGATACATAATTTATCATATTCATAAGTAATTCTGAGTGTCTTTCATACATTATCAATAATCTGTAATCAGTTTTTATTTTTCAGTTTCTAATTTTTTTTTTCAGATTTCATTGTGCTTTATATTCTGGCTTTCATTGTATGTGTTTAGAACAAAGAATGATAATTAGATAGCTCCTTTCAAAAGCACAGAAAGCAATGATTCAGATTCAGCAAACAGTGAATCCCACTATTTATCAATGAATAAAAAAGTCTATCGCTTTTCAAAAATTATTCATTTTATTGACACAATATTCCTATTGCTCCACAACCGTGATTTCTTAAGACACTTTTTTCTTTTGGGAAATTGTTGCTTAAGATTCTCTTATATTAACATTTCTTGGTACTCAGAATGCATCTGAAAGCATAAATCTATATGTAGAAGTTAAGGTTTCTATATTTAGGTCCTTGTACTCTAAGAGAAGACAGGAACACATAACTGGCATATTCTACTTCTGTAACTGTTTTAGTTACTAATTGTGATAAGTATATAAGAAATTAGAGGTCCTTGCTCATGGCAACCCACTACAGTACACTTGCCTAAAAAGTCCCATGGACAGAGGAGCCTGGCAGGCTACAGTCCATGGGATTGCAACGAGTCAGACATGACTTAGTGACTGAGTGTGTACACATACACACATACACACACACACAAACACACACATGTTCTCATTCATTAGTTTTAGGAGAAGAAATTTCCAGTGCTCTTCTGTCACTCATCACTTTTGGTCTCTCTCTGAACTTCAATGCAATACATGCATTCAAGCATGATTTAGAGTTTTTAAAAAGGAAAACATAGTCAAAAGCAGTTCTTTTAATGAACTTAAACACAGAAATGATTGTTAAAAAGCCAACAGATGAAATCTTTACAGCATTGATCCTGAAGTAACAAGAGGAATTATAATAGCATCATCAGTTCAGTTCAGTTCAGTTCAGTCACTTAGTCGTGTCCAACTCTTTGCGACCCTATGAATTGCAGCACGCCAGGCCTCCCTGTCCATCACCATCTCCCGGAGTTCACTCAGACTCACGTCCATCGAGTCGGTGATGCCATCCAGCCATCTCATCCTGGGTCGTCCCCTTCTCCTCCTGCCCCCAATCCCTCCCAGCATCAGAGTCTTTTCCAATGAGTCAACTCTTCGCATGAGATGGCCAAAGTACTGGAGCTTCAGCTTTAGCATCATTCCTTCCAAAGAAATCCCAGGGTTGATCTCCTTCAGAATGGACTGGTTGGATATCCTTGCAGTCCAAATACCACATATGTAGAGAACTAACATTAGGGAAGGAGGGGGTAGGACTAACTGAGAAAGTAGTCCTACAAAATGATGCAAACTGGGTGATTTTAAATTTACTTAATATAGGTGAGATTCTTTTTTATTTTTATTAGCCATGTTATATGTCTGAAAGCAAAATAACCTGAAAAATTTAAGTGTACATTTTTAAGTTCAGGATTGTTTTAATGGCCACTGTATTTAACTTCATTTGCTATAATCCTAGTAACATTATGGTCAAATAGTAACTGCGGAAATGGTGCCATTTTATCTTAGTTTTACAGATAGTCACATTAAATGGCTGATTCTTGTTGATGTTTGACAGAAAGCAACAAAATTCTGTAAAGCAATTATCCTTCAATTAAAAAAGAAATAGTTTAAAAAATAAGCTAGCATTTTTATAAACACTCAAATCTACATATGTGTTTTTCATAGCTGGTTGGTGTTTGAAAACTTGTTAATAGGCATTATAAAATGCCTGAATTACTAAGATAAAGTACATGCATTCAAGCATGATTTAGAGTTTTTAAAAAGGAAAACATAGTCAAAAGCAGTTCTTTTAATGAACTTAAACACAGAAATGATTGTTAAAAGGCCAACAGATGAAATCTTTACAGCATTGATCCTGAAGTAACAAGAGGAACTATAATAGCATTATACCTATCACATATGTAGAGAACTAACATCAGGGAAGGAGAGGGTAGGATTAACTGAGAAAGCAGCGTTGACATATATACACTATCATGTGTAAAATAGATAACTAGTGGGAAGTTGCTAAATAACACAGGGAGGCCAGCCTGGTGCTCTGTGATGACCTAGAGGGGTGAGATGTGAGAAGGGAGGGAGGGGATATATATAATTATGACTGATTCATATTATTGTACTGTAGAAGCCACCACAACATTTTAAAGCAATTATCCACAAATTAAATAAGAAAAAAATTAAAATCACATGCAAAAAGAAAATACTAGAGAAGTAACTTCTTTTCTAATCTTGAGATTCGAATCAAAGCTATTTTTAACTGCAACACTATCTCTACATACACACGAATAAAGGAATAAGTGGAATTGTCAGGCAATAACCTTTTTTTTTAAAGTTGCAATCATATTAATACATAATCATGTGTCACTTCTTCCTTGTTGATGTTATATAAAGATATTTTATTCTTTCATTTAACAGATATATTGGAGTCCTCCTATTACATAAAAAATAACTAAACCTTACTTAAACTTCTAAATTTAGTGTCAGGGACTTGTCATTATAAGGGTGACTATGTATGTTAATTTTTATTGTTGTGTAAGATATTGCCTTAAAGTAGTGGCCTAAAACAATAGATATTTGTTACCTGAAAATTTCTGTGAATCAGGAGTCTAAACATAGATTAGCTGTGTTCTCTAAAAACAAGGCTTTCAAGATGGAGTTCTCATCTAAATATTCAACCAGGAAAGGATCCATTTGCAAATTCACTTAGTTTTGGTCACTGCCATAACTCATTTCCTGTGGTCGTAGGACTGAGGGCCTCATTTTCCTGCTGGCTGTCAGTTGGATGTCCTTGCAGGTTATTGGTTGCAAGCTTCTCTCAATTCCTAGAAGCCACTCTCAATTTCTTTCCACATGAGCCTTCCACCATGACTGCTTGTTTCATCAAAGCCAGAAAGACCAGGAGGGACTCCTGCAAAATGGGAGCTGTGATCTTACAAGCATAATCACATACATGTGATTATGCATATTTCTTCACCTTTGTTATATTCTATAGATTAATAGCAAGTCACACATCTTATCCATACTCAAGGAAAAGGAGTCCCACAAGGCCACGGCCATCAAGAGGTAGAGGTAATAGGGGGCTTCCCGGGTAGTACCAGTGGTAAAGAACATGTCTACCCGTGTAAGAGACACAGGTTCAATCCTTGGGTCAGGAAGATTTCATGGAAGAGGGCATGGCAGCCCACTCCAGTACCAGATGCTTTGAGTCTGTCCGCCATACATAGCTTTACTATGTAAAGCTAACGATCTAGGTATGAGCAATTAATTTGCAGATAAATACATGAACAAAAATAAAAACAGTATGGTGTAGTTCATATATTGTGTTCATGGTCAGTTGTGTCCAACTCTTTGCAGGCCCATGAACGATAGCCCACCAGACTCTTCTGTCTATGGAATTTTCCAGGCAAGAATACTGGAACAGGTTGCCATTGCCTACTCCAGGGGATCTTCCCGACCCAGGGATTGAACCTCTTGCACTTCCTTCATTGACAGGTGGATTCTTTCCCACTAGTGCCACCTGGAAAGACCATTTCAAATATTCTTGCCTGTAAATTAGGAAATTTGGCCTTGTAAGGCATTCAGTAACCTGTTATACCTCTCTGGACCCGTAAGGGATTGACTTCACACATAAAAATGGAGGGGCTTGGACTGGAATGATTGATAAAATCCTTTTCAGTTCTAAACTTCTACAAGGTCTAGAATATTTGGCATACACAGCATTGTTCAATGAACTAGATATTTATTTAGACACTTTAGTTTTCTTAATGGCTTATATCAAAAAGGCTAAGTCTATTGAGATTTCAACTTAATTTTAATGCATTTTTGAATGTCTACTCTAAACAGGTCATGCGAAGTAGTAAAATTAATGGTTAAGAAGGTAAGTTTAAGATTTAGATGCTTGAGTTCAAATTCTCAGTTCTTCCTCTCATCCACTGAGTGACATTGGGAAAAATATTAAATCTCTCCTCATTGATAACATGAAATGATAATACTACCTAGCTTATAAGATTGTTGCCTCACAAATATTAATTATTATACATCATAAATATTAGCTATTATAGATTTTATTATAATTACAATATGATGTGCCATTCATATTAGGCAAGGAAAATAAATACCAGGTGAATAATAAAGTTTGTCTGCCTTGAAGGAATGCACAGAAATGGTACTTTATTAAATTATTTTCTCTTCTAGGTAGAATTTTGCTGTTATTTGGTTGCTAAGTCCTGTCCAACTCTTTGCAACCCCATGGACTGTAGCCTGCCAAGCTCCTCCGTCCATGAGTTTCTCAGTCTGGAGGAAATTGGAGTGGGTTGCTATTTCCTTCTCCAAGGGGATCTTCCTGACCCAGGGATCAAACCCATGTCTCCTGCATTGGCAGGTGGATTCTTTACCACTGAGCCACCAGGAAGCCCTGGTAGAATATGTCATGGTAAAAATATTTTATTTCCCTTGAGATTTATCAGAAAATAGTTAAAATTCTTGTTTAATATGATAAGTATGGTTATATTAATAATTGAGTAATATCTGTTGGATTTTATCCAACCTTCTCAGAAAGAATTAACTAGGGCAAGATTTGTTTTAGTATAAAAATACTGTCTGCCTTATGAAATGTTCATTTTGATTCCATATATTCTGTTCTTTTGTGAGCAGGTTTCTAGGTACAGCACTTCATGGTTATTAATAAATGGGCCATACATAAATTATGCATTAAGAAAAAGTGAAAGGGAAAAGCACTGAGCATCCCTTTTGCTAGTTAGGGGAAACAGTTTTACTATCTGACATTGAAGACAAGACAGTCAGTGTAATTTATTAGAATTACAAGCAGCCAGATTCATACTCCACGTCATCTTTCAAACTCTTTTGTTCTCTACACAGAAAAATCACATGGAATGAGAAATAACCATGAAGGGATAGCTATTTTGATCTGCAAGAGAATCCTTAACTACACACATTTTCTGAAAGTATTTTTACCACCTGGTCTTGGGTTTTCAGTCTTTGAACTTCTCCTGTGACATAGGGACAAACTCAAAAGACCAAAAACTGCAATTCAGATACTTAAAAACTCCAGTGAAAGTGAACATCTTTGCTATCTCTTGAACACATTTTCTGAATGGAATGAAGCAAGGCAAATATTGATGTGTTTTATGGATATGTGGATGCCTTTTGAGGGAATTGACTAATGCGGGGTGGTTAAAAAGCAGATCTACTGATAAATCGCTCTTTACTTTTTTTTCTTTTGGCCATATAGCAAAGCCCGTGAGATCCTAGTTCCCCAAGCAGGAACTGGACTGGACCAAGGACTGAACTCACGCCCTCTGCAGTGGAAGTGCATAGTCCTAACCACTGGACAGCCAGGGAATTCCCTTTGTTTTAACTATAAGGAGACAAAAGGAGATAGATATCAAAGGAGTTGAGAAGCGAAATCCTAGCGAATAGCTGCATTCTCAGTTGGTAAAAATCATACCACGTCTTTTTGCATATGATCCACAATCTGAAATTGTCTTTTTTTCCTTTGTTTATTTCCTTCTTCGTTTTATCTCCCTATTTAGAATATTGGGTCCATGATGGCTAGGATCTTGTATATTCTTTTCATCACTTGAATCCATTTCCTACAATTGCGTAAAACCATGGTAGGTACTCAATAAAAAGTTGCTCACTGAATGCATGAGGAATCGATATTTGGATTCTAGTTTTCCGTGCAACAAAGTAGTTGAGAGGCCTTACGATGATCATTTACCTCTTGCAGGATCAATTTCTTTACCTTTAAAATGATGAAGTAGACTGGATGGCTAATGTTCCTTGTGGCACTAATGGTCACTGATGGCATGCATGTTTCAAGGGTTTGTATGAAAACCAAGTAATATTTTTACAGGAAACTTCACTTATGTAACAGATTGCATTTGACAGATCTTTTTTTTTTATTCTGAAACTTTAATCCAAGATGAAATTATTTATGTGTTGGTTATCTGTGCTTTCATTAATGTCTGCTTTTTATTCCTGATTAAGCAAGGTTATTTTGGTCTGATAAATTCATTTTTTTGTCATTTAGATACCCAAATAGGGTTTTAAAAAAAAGATGCTTACAGTGAGGGTTCTCTTAAAAACTTTTTAAAGTTAATCTTTTAAATGGTGAATTTCTAGAAAACTCTAAATACAGATAGATCTATTTGAGGAGGAAAGAGAGAGTTGAGAGATATTTAGTTGTTTCCAGATTTCATAGTGCTATGAACATGTTGTATAAGTGGACATTAAGAAATCTTCATTTGTCTCTTTTATTTTGTATGGTAAATATAAATTTAATATTATACTAAAGTCTTTTGAGTGGGTTTGCTAGCTGATCATAACTTCACTACATTGTTAGGAGATTGAATCCATAATCGTGGAAAGATATTGCTTGTAAAGAACATCTAGGTTCCTTTCTCTTTTCATGAGGATGCTTTTTAATTGTCCATGTGTTTCTTTTTCATCAGTACCTAAGTGTGTTAAATAATTTAATAAGAATAATATGTAAAATTCCAAATACATTTCATTTCAAATATAAACTTACATGTAGTAATACAAAGATACTTAATTTCACATTTATTGAACTGAAATTACTTTAAAAATTTTGATTTTGCTATTGTAATGTGAAAATGTAAAATGAATGTGAAAAATGAATAAGTGCTAAGAGATAAATAATCCTACAGTATTCACATTCAAAGAATAATATTATATTCCTTTCTGAAAGCTATGTTCTTTATTTAGATAAATTTACTTGCTAATTGAAACTCAAATGCTATTGAAGCATTGTTTGCAGATTTCTAACTTCTGGCTTAATGCAGAGAAATGTGGTCTTATAAAACTTGGAAAACATTTATGTTAATCATTTTTATTGACATGTCTTCCCTCTAGACCATTAGAAAGTAGTCAAAACTGAAGTTCCGAAGAGGAAAAATGAAACTAGTAAACTCTACTGACGTCTCACTTCCTAAGAATTTCAGCATACAATTTGCCCATACAAGTTCCATTAAAGTTAATGGGAGTCGTGTGACTAATTCTCTCTGTAGGGTACTAAAAATGTACCCTGCAGTATTAAAAAGTCTGAACCTAATTTTTACTTTCTCTTAACCTTGATCATGTTACACTAAAGATAGATATTTTCATTATCACACAGATATATTGTAATCTTTGTATAAAGATTTGAAAATAATCTGTTTGGGGGAGAGGCTGAATTTATGTGGGTCAGAGCCGAATTTTAATTAGTATTGCAAATATGAGTACTGGTTTCATTATAATGATAAAACAAGCATAAGTATCTGTAATTTACCCTCTAGCAATACAAATGAGAACTTAAACCTCAATGAATTCAATAAATGAAACATTTTCAGAACACTTACTTAAAATCAGGTCTACTTTTTAATCAGTCATGTTTTAAGTGAATGCTTATTAATAGAGCATTAATAAAACATGCCTATGGAATGAGATTTCAAGAAAGCGGTAAAATGAATAAAAGACAAAGAAAGTGAAAAAAGCTAATGGATAATTTTTAACTTTTAAAAAACAACTTAGTTTTAGTTACATATTTATTTCAAATTAAACAGTAGATTTTAAATCTTTTTTTACAGTTATATATAAAGAAAAAACACTACAGATAATATTGCCTGTGAATTCATGACCCTTTTACACTGCCCAAGTTCCCTCTGCTTTTGACATTCAAACTAAAATATTAATCTCATTTTTTTCCTTTAAATAATTTCTGCCTGACTTCTATCACTACCTAGGGGGATGAAGCTATAAGGTTTTATTTTTAAAGAATGCAAAAAGGAAAGGAAAACTCTGTGTGTGAATAAATACTTCACCGTCCATTTTTCACTGAAACCAGCAGCTATGCTACAAAAAAGAGACATATACAAAATATTTCCTAAGCACAAAGGACACTAGGAAATGGCAGGTAAAATTACAGAACAATAAATATAGGAGAACACTCTCAAAGGGTCCAGAATTTGGTTTGGATAACCTTTGAGAAGTCAGAATTCTTACCCAACACTGACATAAACTTCAATTAGCATGGATCATTTCATGTTATATATTTATTTTATTTTCTGGATTTTTATTTCAATATTCTCTATATCTAAATTCCAGTAGAATCCCATGAGTGTGGGTGGGTATGAGGGGAATAGTCACTATTCAAGTCAATTCACAGTTTCCAATTTATTGAACTTGATGTCAGACATTTAGCTGTTGAATTTGGTCAGATTTCTAGAGCACCTCCGGCTCAAGATCCCATTACTCAGAATTCCCTTTGAAGCTTGAAGCCTTTTCACTTTTTGCTGCAAGTTGCTTTCTTGATCTGTAGGCTTACCACTGAAAAGCTGTAAGCATCCAAATCATGAGGAGCTCTTTGGACCCACTGGGTTCTGGTTTTCCAGGCTGATGTGTGGCATTGACCCCAAAGTGGCAAGAGGAAGAAGACTCTGCTTAACCTTCATTGCTCAGTTGCTCAGTTGTGTCTGACTCTGTTGGGGCCATGGACTGTAGCCTGCCCGGCTCCTCAATTCTCCAGGCAAGAACACTGGAGTGGGTTACCATTTCCCATTCCATTAACCTTCATGCTTACAAGTTTATTCTTTGAAAGACAGTAAAAAACTTTAATGCAGCTCCTTGGGAGTGTGCCAGGTGGCGCTAGTGGTAAAGAACCCACCTGCAATGCAGGAGACATAAGAGATGTGGGTTCAGTCTCTGGGTCGGGAAGGTCCCCTGGAGAAGAGCATGGCAATTCACTCTAGTATTCTTGCTTGGAGAATCCTCAGGGACAGAGGAGCCTGGCGGGCTACAGTCCATAGGTCTCAAAAAGTCGGATATAACTAAAGCAACTTAGCACCCATGCATGCTTCCTAGTCTGGGTTATAGAGTAACCAAGCCACATGGCTCTTATACGTTTAGCACAAATCTAACCTGAATTGTTCTTATCCTTGGGCTATCTTGAGAAGGCACCACTCTGCCTTCCCTTTGAAAGATATAATAAGGTATTCTTGGATTATTAATAATTTTCCCATACAAATACCTGATTTTTTAATTTTGAAAAGAATGAAAATCATATTTAAGATTTTGCAGTGCCCTTTGAGATATTAGAAATACTCTAGCATTTCTAGAGTATTTCTGGGTTGATTTGTTACTACTTAAAAAAAACAAAGTGCTATTGGTATACTTTGTGACTTGATAAGAAAAAGAGCAAGAGGAACTGCAAAGATTGCAGCTCAGACTCTGAGTCAAGGTACCAAGGATATGTGGAGAAGGAAATGGCAACCCACTCTGGCATTCTTGCCTGGGAAATCCCATGGACAGAGGAGCCTGATGGGCTGCAGTCCAGTGGAGATGCGGAGTCAGACATGACTGAGCGACTAAACAACCACCAAGAATATGCAGCCCACTGAAATGTTACAGCAAACAGCATGTGTTTTGGTGTTTAGCAGAAGGACCAATTCTCTCTCATTAGGAAGAACAGTGTGTCTACTGTAGAGTCTGGGTCTGATGCTCTTCCTTTCATCACTTGAAATCTGTGACTCCACTTCTGTTTCTCACTTTGATGCACATCCACACAAGCCCGTCCTGATTCATGATTATCTGGCCCTTCCTTCATTTGTATCAGGCTGGAAAAGTGCTCTTCTGTTTCTTCCGAAGCACTCCAACTATACTAAAATTATTTTAAGAGCCTGTCTTTTTCCTTCAAATGTAAGTGCCCTAAGGATGCGGACCATATTTTGCCAAACGATTATAGTCTGTCTTACAATGGCTGCTCAGATTTTACTAAGTGGAATAGCATGGGATACACGCTTTCAAAAGGTCTCAGTCTTTCTATCTATAATTGCTACATATTGAATTTTTAAAAAAACTTATTTTGTATTGGTGATTGAATAGCTGATTAACAATGTTATGGTAGTTTCAGGTGAACAGGGAAGGAACTCAGCCATACATATGCATGTATCCATTCTCTCCCAAACTCCCCTCCCATCCAATCTGCCACATGACATTGGGCAGAGTTCCGTGTGCTACAAAGTAGGCCTTTGTTGGTTATCCATTTAAAATATAGCAGTTACACATTGACTTTTTAGATAGAGAGACCCAATTTGCACGACAAAGCCTCTATCAAGGCTATTTCTTTCACTTTCGCTCTTTCTGCCCCAATTTGCTCTTCCATCATTATGCACTAGGCTTAAAGGTGAGGTTCCTTTTATGCCCCTGTTCCATGGAAAGGTGCTTTGCTAAAAAGGCTTCTGCACAACATGTCCTACAAAATGCCAGCTGATGGTGATCAGCACTGGATTCCCCTACCTTTGATACATGGTCCAAACATGTTATGGGAGTGGAAGCCAGAGACCCTGGCACAAAGGACTGCCTTTACAGCCTTCCCTGTGGCAGGGACGGCTAGGTCTGCATCGCCATGTGTTATGTGATGATTCACTTCACCCCAATTTGCCCTTTGGGAACTGCTGTGAAAACTCCTTTTGTACAGTAAATCATGACAGCATTTGGCCTTCATTTGGGGGTGAATGCATGGTTTATATATTAAAGCCATTTCTTTTTTCCCTTTAGAAATACCATGTGGCATCAATTTGTTTGTAAGCACAAATCAAATGGCAGTTTGGGATCCTCTAGATGATATAGAATATACTGTTCTAAGTTTTTAAAGGTTATCAGAGGAACAAAAACCTAACAGAAAAATTAAGAGATGACTTGCATCCCCAAGAATACCTTCCTGTAACCACAGAGTTCCTCAGATGCTTGGAGAAAATCTGCTCTGAAACTTTAAAATTAGGGCACTAATAATATGTCACAAACTAATATCCTATTTAAAAATATGTACATTTTCTGTGTGTGTGTGTGTGTGTGTGTGTATGTGTATATCTGCGGACTGAAGTCTAATTTTTCAACCCAACAAAGGTATATTTTGATTGATTGATTGATTTGACTGCATTGGATCTTAGTTGTGGCACATGAGATCTTTGCTGTGTCATGAGGGATTTTTCGCTGGGGTACACTGATTCTCTGGGTACACGGACTCAGTGGTTGTGGAGCACAGGCTTAGTTGCTTCATGGATGTGGGGTCTTAGCTCCCCTACCAGTGACTGAACCCATGTCGCCTGCATTGCAAGGTGGATTCTTAACCACTGGATCTCCAGGGAAATTCCCATACTGCTGTACTGATCTTCAACCACAGGTGAGATTCGGGTATAAAAGAAACAGTGTCATTATTGTAACTTCAACTCTTCAGATGTGTCAGAAATGGACAAATATGGAGATTCTCTGAGTAACAGTTAACTGATCTGCCTCCAGCCCCCCAGGGAAATCCCATTATGAGTTTTGAAATTCATCCATCCAGCCATACTTGTGGTGCTTGTAGTTGGTCTGTGGCCTGAAGCTTAACTTGCCCAGCAGTTCTGTTTCCCAAAATAGGCTCAGGAAGTTTGTGACCATGTTTGGTTTATTCCAAAGGGGCTGCCATATATTTAATGAGGTTGTGAACATACACTAAGATTTGTATATGGCTCATCAAATAAAATACATCTTCCACCCTCTTTTCACTTCAGTACGTGGTTTGGAGTGGGCTGTTTTACAAGCACATGTGTTTATCATATGACTTTACTTGGGGACAAACATCACTTGTTACATTTAGGATTCAGTTTCTGAGTAGCTGAACGCTCTGTCTCCTTCCTCTCTATTCAAGGAAAAAAATATTAAGCTGGATAGTCCTTGCCTCTTACTCTTGGCAGCTTTCTTGGATGCAGAGGTGTTTTATTTAATTCAAATATGCTCTTCTTGCATGGTAGGGGAAGAAAAAAAGCCCTGTGGCTTAAAATCCCTTTACACACAGAAAGGTGTATACGTCTTCCTGTGTGCAAGTGGGAAGAGGGAATCTCTTATCAATTACATGCATTGATGAGAGCAATGTGTTTCCCTGGTTTGTGTGCCAGACTAGGAGCTAGAGACCTTGATCTCCCTCTGCTGATCAACCTCTCTAGGACGTTAGGCAAATCATTTACCTTCTAGGTCACTGGCTTCTTGTATTTTTCTACAAAATATCTGTCCCTCGCATAATAAAAGGAAGAATTGTGACTAATATTGATAATGGCTAAAAATGCATTTTGCTTTTTCTGAGTCTCTATGATAACATATAGAGTAACAGAGGTGGTCCTGTACTAAATGAACCTTGACAAGTGGCTAAATGACTCACCCAGCATCTTCCGGTTTACTATATAATGTAATAAACCACATTCTATGAATAAGCCAAATAGATAAAACATCCTTCATTTGATGATTCAGACCCAATCCAATAAAGCAGAATATTTCACAGAGTTTATTTCCTGTAATTGCAGGAGGTAAAATTGATTTCCCCATTTTCCCCCTCACTTTTTTTTTCTCCCAGCGTTTGCTACAGTTACTGATTGTGAAAGAAGACTTGAAATAGAATTTGTAAAAAATGAAATTTAAAACTTCACAAGCCTGACAGTGCTTCCTTTGGAAAGAAATGTAGAGTTGCTAATCTGTATGAAATTGTGATGGAGACTCTCCTTTAGAAGTTTACAAGAAAAGGGGAAATGTGTGAAAAGGAGATTGCACAATCCTGTCTAGAAGCAGAAGACTCATCTGGAAGCTCCTGGCATTCCTCAGTAAAATTCAAATGATATTGACAAGTTAATGTGGTCCCTTTGACTTTTCCTTGATCTGGGTCGAGAATTCAGCCAGTGCAGGGGGTGGGGCCGAGGATTTGGCTGGTGATGCTGGCAGGGCAGGCAGGTGATCTATAGGAGCAAGGAAGTGTGCTGAGGACAATGAGAGCCAGGTACTATTCTTGATGATTTTTTGTAAAATTGTATGTATTTCAAAATGAAAAGTAAAATAAAAGTTAATGTGATTAAGTATCTTGGTTTTACCAGAACAGCTTACCTTGCATTTATCTCATGTAGAACATTATATATATATGTGTGTATGAGTGTGTGTGTGTGTATATACATATATAATATATGCGTATGTGTGTACTAGGTCACTTCAGTCTTGTCGGACTCTTTTTTGACTCCATGGACTGCAGGCTGCCAGGCCCTTCTGTCCATAGGATTTTCCCAGGCAAGAATACTAGAGCAAGTTGCCATTTCCTCCTCCAGAGGATCTTCCCAACCCAGGGATCGAACCTGCATCTCCTGTGTTTTCTGCATTTGAGGCAGATTCTTCACCACTGAAGAAGCCCCAAGCAGGGCTTCCCTGGTGGCTCAGACGTTAAAGCGTCCGCTTGCAATGTGGGAGACTTGGGTTCGATCCCTGGGTTGGGAAGATCCCCTGGAGAAGGAAATGGCAACTCACTCGAGTATTCTTGCCTGGAGAATCCCATGGATGGAGGAGCCTGGTGGGCTATAGTCCACGGGGTCCCAAAGAGTTGGACATGACTGAGCAACTTAACTAACTTAACTTCACCACTGAACCACCGGGGAAGCCTATATATATAGGCTATATATATATACACACACATGTGCATACATATATATGCTCTGTATTTCCTTTATGTATTTTAGATGTGCAAACATTCATGAGAATATTCTTATTGTTCCAATTACTCTAAGATTCTGATACATTTCAGAACAAAAGAAAATGCAAAGCACTTCAGCAAGACAATAAAAAGGAAGACTTTTGGATGTGTGAAAGATTTATTTCAAGTCTTAATAATTATATTTGATTGAAATGAACTATCAAGATGGATCTGAGTACTAAATTAGGATTAAGTTAAAAATATATTTAAGTTCTGATTTTTGAAATATCATTCGATTAAACCTTTCTCTAATAAATATGAATTATATACGTCTGCCTAAGAAAACGTCTAATTTGTTTCCTGGCTATTAATGAATGCTTTATGTGACTATTTGCTCTTCTATGAAATAAAAATAGGCATTCCCCCAGCAACCTCACCTGTAGATGTTGATATTTTTCTCTTGTTTTCCTGACTGAGGGTTTAATGCACACTCTAGTTTCCTCTTTTAAGTGATTAGAAACAGATTTTGGAAACTTTGTAGGGAATATATTTTGGTTCACATTTTCCCCTCAAATTGATTTCACCTATTTAGAAACATAGCTAAAGTACTGCATCTAAGCTAGTTTTCCTTCTTAAAATTCAATTTTAAATAAACAAAGTGGTACTTAACAGGTTTCTGACGTGGTTCATGATAGATGATGCTCTTCACTTGGATTTAAAATAAAGTATTGCTGCCATTGGCTTGAAGCTTCTATTTTGAGAAGGAGGAAGGATGTTCTATTTTTTAAAAAATAGATAGAATGATCCTTAAAAACAGCACAACCTGTTTTTATTTTTTGCAAGATGTAAGCTCTGAACTGGAGCATCGCATGAACACTGTGCTTAGCAGTCAGCAAAGATGCTACCGCTCTGCAAAACAGATAAAACCCTTCTATATAAGGAAGTTGAAAGAGTTTTTAAGGTACAGTTGTTTAAAGGGTTGTTTTTCTCCGATGGCAAATTAATGACATGGTGAAAGCAGTGTTAGTATGAGGTATACACTCCAAAATATTCACCTTGGCACGGCATTGTGTGCAAAAGCAACTCTTAAGGCAAAAACACCTTTTGAAAACCCACTCTACTTCTTCCAACCTCATCTTCAAAGACAATGTGGTTGCTACAAAATAAAGGACTGTTACCTTCTCTTCATTCAGACCTATATAGCCACTGAACACCCAGCCCCATAGCTCATCAAAGCCTAAAGTAGTTGGTAGATTCAATGGGAGGGAAGGTAACAGGAGTGGCATAAAGCTAACTAGAAACAAATTTTATCAGACTACCCAGAAATATATTTTAAATCTGGAGACCAACTGAATTCTTTAGTTTGGATGTGAGACTAATTTATTTGTGCTTTTATAGTGTGAATAAAATAGGAATAGCTTTATTTCCTGTATTACTGACCAACTTCATCCTTTTTATTTTTTTTCAACTTCATCCTTTTTAAAAATCTTACTATGGCTACCATCAAAAACTCTAAAAATAACAAATGTTGGAGAGGATGTGGAGAAAAGGGAGCCCCTCTTACACGGTTGGTGGGAATGTAAATTGGGACAACCACTCTGGAGAACAGTATGGAATTTTCTCAAGAAACTAAGACAAGAACTACCGTGACCCAGAAATTCCACTCCTGAAAAAAATGAAAACACTAATGTGAAAGGATACATGATTCCCAATGTTCATAGCAGCACTATATACAATAGCCAAGATATGAAAATGTTTGTCAAGAGATGAAAGGATAAAGATGTGATATACAATAGAATATTTACTCAGCCATAAAACAGAAAATGAAATTCTACCATTTGCAGCAGTGGGGAAGGACCTAGAGATTATTATGCCTAGTGAAATAAGTCAGATGAAGACAAATATTATGTGATACCACTTAAATGTGAAATCTAAAAAATGCAAACCAAAGTGCATGCAAAATAGAAATAGTCTGACAGATATAGAAAATAAATGTGGCTACCAATGAGGAGAGGGAACAGGGGAGCAGCAAGATAGGGGTATGGGATTAAGAGGCACAAACTATTATGTATCAAATAGATAAACAACAAGGACATATTGAACAGCACAGGGAATGATAGCCTTACCTTGTGATAACTTTCAATGGAGTATAATGTGTAAAATACTTAATCATTGTGCTGTGTACCTGAAACTAATATGATATTATGAATCAACTACATTTAAGTAAAAATCTGCTCAATGGCAAAAAAATTTAAAAGCAACATTTTTGAATTCAGAGCTATTAGAAAATTTCTTTTGCAGGTAGTTCTCTATAATAGTTCTATGTAAAAAAAGACACACACACATATATAGATATATGTATGTAGTTCTGTATGTGTATATATAAAACAATGTAAATTATAATACTCTGTAATACAAATAAAAGTATGACCAGTTTATTATGAAATGGTCTAATAGCAAGGAGCGATCAAATGATCTCTACCCTAA
The DNA here is from genome assembly GCF_001704415.2 of Capra hircus. Lineage (NCBI taxonomy): Eukaryota > Metazoa > Chordata > Mammalia > Artiodactyla > Bovidae > Capra > Capra hircus. The sequence goes on from NC_030821.1 coordinate 42,297,826, forward strand.
ATGTGCTCCCATATACTATTTTGACAATAGGTTTGTTATTGTTACTATATACATGACTCTTATTTATTGAATGTAACTCAAGGGATTTTATTTATTTTTTTTGGAGACTAAAAGTTTTCGTGCAGGATCTTCATACACATCCAAGGTCAGAAGGGGCAGCTGTGAGGAGATACCCCACGTCCAAGGTAAGGAGCAGCAGCTGTGCTTTGCTGGAGCAGCCGTGAAGAGATAGCCCATGTCCAAGGTAAGAGAAACCCAAATGAGACAGTAGGCGCTGAGAGAGAGCATCAGAGGGCAGACAGACTGAAACCACAATCACAGAAGACTAGCCAGTCTGATCACATGGACCACAGCCTTGCCTAACTCAATGAAACTAAGCTAAGACGGATGGGTCATGGTGGAGAGGCCTGACAGAATGTGGTCTACTGGAGAAGGGAATGGCAAACCACTTCAGTATTCTTGCCTTGAGAATCCCATGAACAGTATGAAAAGGCAAAAGACTCTGAACTGAACTGAACTGAACTGAACTGAACTGAACTGAACTGAAGAGTTTTCATACAGAGTCTTCATAAAGCTATTCATTAAGGCTCCCTCAAGGGATTAAGGTTTAGCTATTATTTCAGGTCACTCAAATCCCTAGTGAGATCAGGCTGAGGCATGACTTTTGTAGAAAATTCCACTCGACTGATTACCTGCTTAGGAATTTCTGGAAAGAAATCCCATAGGATTTCTGTCAGGTTAGATTCCTTTACACAAAACACGGTCTTCCAATGGAGAACTTGGCAGGGCAGTTGGCCCTTCCAGTCTGGAGAGAGGAAAAGGATGAGGAGGAAAGTGGCACTGCTTTTCTTCATGGTAATAATGGCTTCTGCTGCCTCGACTCAGTGCCAAAGACCACACAGATACAGGAAGTCCCCTAGGTGTGAATAAGTCCATTCCGAGAGGGTGTTTGTAAGTCCGTTTGTTCCTAAGTCCAACAGATTTAACCTAAGTACGCAGCTAACACAATCAGTTATGTAGTACAGTACAGTAACAAATGTGGGTTTGTTTCTTGGGTTGAGAAGATCCTTTAGAGAAGGAAATGACAACCTCTCCAGTATTCTTGTCTGGAAAACCCAATGGACAGAGAAGTCTGGTGGACTATATAATTCATGGGATCAGAAAAAGTTGGACATTACTTAACTAAACAGCAACAACATAGCTGCTATTGAGATTTATCATGCACATTAATATATTAATGAAATTGAGAATGCTCTTTAAATTTGTCCTCCATATTCCAAACTTCTTTCACCATATAACCTTTTCTTTTTATATAAAGAGGAGTACCCAACAGGACCATAATATATTAGGCAACACTGATATAAAATCATACAAAAAGCACTATATAACAAATGCTAGGTGAAACCATAAAACCTGAAGGAATAAAGTCTGAAGTAAGCAAATGATAAGAATGGCCTAAATTCCAATTTTTTGATTATATACTGTGTGTCAGGCATGGTGAATATTTTTGTAAATAATAAGTAACATATATTGAGCACTTACTATATGTCAGACATTGTTATAAGCAACTCATATTCATCATTTGGTTCATATATATTAATCCCTATGAGGCGCAGGCCATTAATAGCTCCACATTCTGTATAAGAAAGTGAAACTTGAAGAGGATAAATAAGAAAATTAAGTTTGCTGCTGCTGCTAAGTCGCTTCAGTCGTGTCCGACTCTGTGCGACCCCACAGACGGCAGCCCACCAGGCTCCGCCGTCCCTGGGATTCTCCATGCAAGAACACTGGAGTGGGTTGCCATTTCCTTCTCCAATTCATGAAAGTGAAAAGTGAAAGTGAAGTCGCTCAGTAAGTGTCCTACTCTTTGTGACCCCATGGACTACAGCCTACCAGGCTCCTCCGTCCATGGGATTTTCCAGGCAAGAGTACTGGAGTGGGTTGCCATTGCCTTCTCCGAAATGAAGCTTAAGGAGGATAAATAGCATACCCTTAGTGAAAAAATAGCAACTTGATACCAATGTATCAACCATATTTATAGCTAACAATTATATAAGTTGTTAAGACCAATAATAATATTATGAACAAAGATGAAAAAAGTGAAGTTTTTCATTTCACTGATGGGAGGATTGTGTTACAGAGTTAACAGGTATAATTATACACAATGGAGAAAGGATGACAGAAATACCATTGTATTTTCTGGAAGCAGTTCACGGGAGAATTTGGGAAGGTTGCTTCCTTATTCATTTGGGAATAAGGGGAGTTTGGGAAGATTGTTATTATTCTTCAACTTGTAAGACAAACAAAAGCTTTTGCTGTTATCGTCTGGAAAAAATAGACTATATTCAAAATAACTATTGCCCAAACATGTCAAAATGATTGCATGCTTTTTTCAAATGTTGGCTCCTAATACAAAGATTGTAAGGATTCAGTCCATTGGGTGAGATGTTGTTTTTAGAAATGATCTGCCTCTTCTGTTCATTCATATCCAATTCGAGAAAGAGGAAATTATTCTGGAATCTTTTTTCTCATTATGGTCTTGATGTGAAATTCATTTCGTGGTTGCTAAGCATCTTGAAAATACAGTGGATGGTTGCAACTACATATTCTTCGGTGGTTTCACTACAACTGCTCAAATAACAAATGATAAAATGTTTTAGATTGCCTGTTATTTATTTTGCTCATCCTAATGTTGAATTTATTTAGAGTTTCCAGCAGAAATTGTGTTTTTCAGAGTATAAAAATAGTATTCTAAGATATTATAAAATGTGGCTAATTCAGAAATAAAACATAATCTATTAAATTTATAAACATGGCTTGAATGTATAATAATAAAAAGACATAAAACATTATTTTTATAGTATCTTTCTCCTCTATTTAATCTTTTCTGTCTCTATTAAATAACATACCTTGAGGTAGGTAGAAATAAATTAACTATGTTTAGGTTACAATTTTAAAGAGGCCAGGACATAGTAGAAAATAATATTTGAGCAGGAAATAGAACTGTGACTTCCAGATTTCAATTTTGAGGCCTTAGAGGCTAGGAAGTAGCTAAAATTAATGACTAGAATAACAGTGATAAATCAAATCCATTCCAAAGAGAAGCTGATCTTTTTTTCTGATTTAAGCAGCATTTCTTCCAAAGTTTAAAGGATTTTAAAAGCTACTTTACTTAGAAAAATATTTTTATTAGATGGCAACAATGTTACTCATACTTTTATAGCTTTCCATATCCAAATTGTGATTTGTCTTAAAGCAGAATTTAAAAGATAGGTCTTAGGGCATTATTTGCATTTTTATTGACATAAGAACATTTCTAGAATAATTTACTTCAGGCTTGTCTAGCATTAGCTTGGGTCTAGAGATCAGAGGTAAGATGGATGAGATGCTCCAGGTAAAGCTAGTCCTAAAAAACACTGGATCCTGAGATATTTCTCATTAGTTTTCAATTAAAACACTAAAGTACACAGTCCTGGGTAAATATATGTGCTTTCAAACTCATGGTAAGCTAATTGCTCCTCATACAGAAAATGTAACAATATTAGCAGCTGTCTGATAATGCAGTGACTTACATTCCCACAGAAAAGAAGATTCTGGCAATATTGGGCTGGAACATTGTGATGTATGCAAATTCTCCTGGCAAGGTTTCAAGCCGCAGACCGCCCAGCCCTCACTTTATCATTGTTTAGTCTGTTCAACACAGTGAAGGTGTGACTTTCCGATTTACAGATGACCCCAGATTGAGAGACACAAAGATAAAAACAGACAGAGGGAGAATGAGAGTACACATGATAATGCTGTTGGAATGCCGAATCAGAACTAAAAAATATCACAACTATTTTCTGAGTCAAATATAAATGCTTGAGTGGAAGTTTGAAAAGGAAGTGTACATTAGAAGGATGTAGGAAATTTACATAGAAGCGCATCATGGTAGAATGAATGAGGGGTTTTGTTGGCAGCAAATTCAATAAACCAGCAATAAAACAAAGGGATCCAGTTGCTTGTTTTTTCTGTTGCTGTTAATGTTTCATTTGTTTTGTTAATGCTGTTAATATCAATAGGAGTAGCATGCCAAGAGAGAAGAAGATGATGATCTCTTGGGAAAACACATTTAGTGTGTGGTATGTGGTTCTTGTCAGCACATGTCTATAGCAAGAAGTACACACTGGAGTCTATCACAGAGAGATTACTGGCTTGGGGGAGGGTTTTAGAATCAATATTCTGTCCATTTAAAAAGGCCAGATTTTGTTTAAGAAAGCAAAAACTGGGGCTTCCATAGCAGTCCCGCGGTTAGAAGACTGCCTTCCGCTGCAGGAGTTGCAGACTCAATTTCTGGTCGGGGAGCTAAGATCCTACATGCGTCCCGGCCCCCAAAAACCCAAACAGAAACAATATTGTACCATATACAATAAAGACTTTAAATAGCCCATATAAAATAATTTTTAATACATAAATAAAACTGAAAAAGCAAAAACTGCAGATGTAACTGTCTCCAAATATATAAAAAGATTCTTCCTAGAGAAGAGGGTAAGCACATTTCTTAGAGCGCTTTAAAAATCAGTAGGAATAATAGCCAACATTATAGAGAAGGACATTTGACACACTCCCTAGTTTTTTCCCTGATTATCATTGCTAGTCATCAATGGAAGAGTTTGCCTTACAAGAAGGATATAGACTTTGTATTACTAGACATATTCAGTATGAACTTTACAATATTGTTTAAAAACTGAACTCCTTTCTAAGATGATGTAGTTTGAAAGTGGCTCCCCAGGTGACTCATTGGTAAAGTATCCACCTGCCAATGCAGGAGACGCAAGAGACGTAGATTTGATCCCTGAGTCAGGAGGATCCCCTGGAGTAGGAAATGACATTCCACTCCAGTATTCTTGGAAAATCCCATGGACAGAGGACACTGGCAGGCTACAGTCCATAGGGTTGCAAAGAGTCAGACACGACTGAGCACCCACACACTCATGCACACAGTTTGAAAGCAGAGAGCCACGTATAACATAACAGAAGCAGGATTAAAGAGAGGCAGGCTACAGTGTTGCTCTGCTTTTCATTATGTGGATGTAAGGACAGTCTTGAGGGGAGAGGAAAGACGGAACAGTCTAGTCTCAGGGAGGTTCTGCATGATGAAATGCCTGAAGTTGGATTCTCTGCTTTGGTTACATAAAGTAAGATTTAATAAATCTTAATCATCTGGGAGGCTGCACCTGTTATCACAAACTAGGGAAGGCTATGTATCTCTCTCTCTAGGTAGAACTTTCTGTTATAAGTATCTGACATGGAAACTCAAGTATCATTATTGGCTGTATTTTTAAAATTTATTTTTGTTCTATTTTATAAAGTCTGTGGTCTTACTTTTAGTGAAAAAGCAGCTTTTGGAGGTTATCAGGAATATCTTATATTTACAACATTCCAAGGCCATTATTGCCTCTGGATTTTCATACTCTTTGACTATTGCATCTTCCTTCATTTCATATTAGCTTGATGACTGTATTCTAAGTCTTCACAGCGATGTAAATTTTAGCAGTAAATGCAATGTCTTATCTTACTGGATTCCACTGATGTTAGGTTGAAAAACACTAGGAATTTTGTTTCAATCGTGTCATGTCTAATGAGGACCTACTCAGCCTTTGAAAACATCATTCAACTACTCATTGCAGCATTGATTTTTCTCATGTTTCTCCTCATGGCATTTAAATGGTTCTCAAATCTTTTCTTTTACTACTGCAGAGGAGTATTGCATGATGGCAGAAATGTTTTGCTTCCCAGAGTCATAATGCTACACTCTGCTTTAAATCCTTTTGGAAACAAATTAGGGTATTAGTATATAAATGATGCCACATTTATTATTAATGGAAATTACTGTCTTCATAAAAATAGTATATGAAAAGAATTTTTGTTGAAAAATATTTCAAATGCCTTTGTACAATAAAAAAAGGTTACCAATGCTCTGATTCAAGAATAAAATGTTCCTCAAACAACTTTTCTGCAGAAGTATAATGAATAATGGGAAAACAATAAATCCAAGTAATCTCAATCAGTTCAGTTCAGTTCAGTCACTCAGTCGTATCTGACTCTTTGCGACCCCATGAATCGCAGCACGCCAGGCCTCCCTGTCCATCACCAACTCCCGGAGTTCACTCAGACTCATGTCCATCCAGTCAGTGATGCCATCCAGCCATCTCATCCTCTGTTGTCCCCTTCTCCTCCTGCTCCCAATCCCTTCCAGCATCAGAGTCTTTTCCAATGAGTCAATTCTTTGCATGAGGTGGCCAAAGTACTGGAGTTTCAGCTTTAGCATCATTCCTTCCAAAGAACACCCAGGGCTGATCTCCTTCAGAATGGACTGGTTGAATCTCCTTACAGTCCAAGGGACTCTCAAGAGTCTTCTCCAACACCACAGTTCAAAAGCATCAATTCTTCAGTGCTCAGCTTTCTTCACAGTCCAACTCTCACATCCATACATGACCACTGGAGAAACCAGAGCCTTGACTAGACAGACCTTAGTCGGCAAAGTAATGTCTCTGCTTTTGAATATGCTATCTAGGCTGGTCATAACTTTTCTTCCAAGGAGTAAGCGTCTTTTAATTTCATGGCTGCAGTCATCATCTGCAGTGATTTTGGAGCCCCCCAAAATAAAGTCTGACATTGTTTCCACTGTTTCCCCATCTATTTCCCATGAAGTGATGGGACCGGATGCCATGGTCTTCGTTTTCTGAATGTTGAGCTTTAAACCAACTTTTTCAACTCTCCACTTTCACTTTCATCAAGAGGCTTTTTAGTTCCTCTTCACTTTCTGCCATCAGGGTGGTGTCATCTGCATATCTGAGGTTATTGATATTTCTCCCAGCAATCTTGATTCCAGCTTGTTTCTTCTAGTCCAGCGTTTCTCATGATGTACTCAATTTCAATATCTAACCTTAAAAAAAAAAATGATGTATCAGTTTCTTAAGACTAAATTTTATTCATGCACAGTGTATTTATTAAAGCCATTTTGGAATAAAAATTCTTTGTATCTAAGAGAAAATTCATTTACTCACAACAACTACGTATTTTTCACCTGAATGTTGTATTATACTCTTCTAAAATCTGGTTTTTCTTCACTTAAGTAGAGGCAAATCTGTTTTTTTCCCAGAGCATTATCAATTTTCTCCTACACTCTTTAGCACACCTCCATTTTACATGAGATTTTCTGTTCTGCATTACAAAATATTTTCTGTTCTGTATTACAAAAACTTCCAGAAAGGGCATTAAAAACATTACACTGGCCCATTTAACTTTGTTTCCACCAATTGTAAGAAATTACACAAAAAGTTGTAGCTGTTACCCTGGAAAAAGGCAAAACACTTAACTCACTAGATCTGGTTTCATAAATATTAAAAACTTTTAAAAACACTTTAAAAAATACTTTTAAAAACATTGCTAGAACATTTATTCCATCTCCTTTGTAATATATTTTTCTCCCTTTCTAAACTAGGTTTTATATCATCTCATTTTTAATGTCTCAGTTGAAGGAGGTTTCATAAGACTTTAAAAGACATTCTGATTTGAATTACTCTTGCCCAGAAACTTATTTCTGATGTTTAACTTATATTCTCTTTTATTCAATTGTAGCTCTTCAGACTATTTTAGAAAATTAATTTTTCTCATAATTCCCCCCTTAAATCATTCCAGGTAATCTCAATATATCATCTTTCTTAACACCACACAGTGCTCTTTAAATTTGCAGACTATCTGAAGGTGACTACGATTTCCTTTAATTTTTCATTTTTGATGAAATGATGCAGATGTTCTCATTTAACTTATATCTTAATCTCATAAAAAGGAAAGAAGAATCCCTTAGGACCTTTAGCTTTTGTAAATTTCCTTGTTTATTTAATGCTTCTATTTGGTGTCTTAAACATCTTAGAATATTGTGCTCAAAACAGAGTGGTGGATCTTCTCTAAGCTTGACCCCAAAATAGAAAATCCAACAACACCTTTAACCTTCCCCATTTCTCCACCACCTCACACTCTTATTCTCACATAAATCCTGGTGTTTGTAACTCCAAAGTGTAATCTGAATCCACTCATATCTTTTCATCTTTACTGACACCACTGGTGCAGGCCACCGCTGTTTCTTGTTTGAATTTTCACATTAGTTTCCTATCTGGTCTCATTGTATTCATTCTCACACTCTTTCTAATTTATTTTTGTAACTCATGAATCAGATTATGTCACTACCCATGTTAAATCGCCCCAAGACCTTCCCTTTGCACCTAGAAAGTGAAAAGTGAAAGTGAAGTCGCTCAGTGGTGTCCGACTCTTTGTGACCCCATGGACTGTAGCCTACCAGGCTCCCGTGTCCATGGGATTCTCCAGGTAAGAATACTGAAGTGGGTTGCCATTTCCTTCTCCAGGGGATCTTCCAAACCCAGGGATCAAACCCAGGTCTCCTGCATTGCAGGCAGACGCTTTAACCTCTGAGCCGCCAGGGAAGCCCTTGCACCTAGAATAAAACCTGAATTGCTTGGTTTACCAGCTCATGCCTATCTTTCCAATCTCATTCAACACCACACTCACATTTTCCCCAGCATCCCCTTCCCCACAACTCATCCACCAAGAACAGTGTATAGTGTTCTTCTCCAGCCAAACACTTTCCACATCAGCGTCTTTTTCTTTCTGTTCTTCATGCCTAGAATCCTTTCCCTACAATCTTTGCATGGCTGACCTTTTCTTCTTCTTTGGGTCTCAGCTTAAAGGTCCTTACTAGGGAGTCCTTCCTTATCCACCATAACAAAAGTTAACCTCTCTCTCTTATTATCATACCCTTATTTCATTATAACACCTCTCACAATCTAGAATTATCTAGTGTAATTTCATTATCTCATATCTTTTTGCCACTCTCAGTAGAATATAAGTTTCAGTGTCAAAACCAGCCGTTTGTTAAAAATCACTGGCTCCTTTTAGTAGGAAATTATATTTAGAGACCAAGATCTGTGCGCTAGGTGTGCCCATTGTTTTTGGAGTATCATTATTTCCAGTCCTTCTCAAGGGCTATAGCCATTGTATATATTCTTTGTTGAACTCTGCTGGTAGCTCAGATGGTAAAGAGTCTGCCTATAATGTGGGAGACCCAGGTTGGATCCCTGTGTCAGGAAGATCACCTGGAGAAGGAAATGGCAACCCACTCCAGTGTCCTTGTCTGGAAAATCCCATGCACCAAGGAGCCTGGCAGGCTACAGTCCATGGGGGGTCAAAACAGTCAGACATGGCTAAGTGACTAACACTTTCATTTTCACTTGTTGAAAACCATGGCCAGTATTCTTCAAAAGTGTTAAGATCATCTATGACAAATAATGACTAAGGAAATGTTCCAGGTTAAAGGAGATGAAAAAGATCATTTCTAAAGGTAGTGTGTTCTTTTAAAATGGATCCTGTACAAAAGCTTATAGTTTTCATACAAAGGTTTGTTTTTTTCCCCCAGAACTGATACACTGAATGTGGACTGTGGATTAGATAACAATATTGTCAGTCAGTTCAGTTCAGTCACTCAGTCATGTCCGACTCTTTGTGACTGAATGGACTGCAGCACGCCAGGCCTCCCTGTCCTTCACTATCTCCTGGAGTTCACTCAAACTCATGTCCATTGAGTCAGTGATGCCATCCAACCATTTCATCCTCTGTTGTCTCCTTCTCCTCCTGCCTTCAATCTTTCCCAGCATCAGGGTCTTTTCCAATGAGTCAGTTCTTCGCATCAGGTGGCCAAAGTACTGGAGTTTCAGCTTCGGCATCAGTCCTTCTAATGAATATTCAGGACTGATTTCCTTTAGCACGGACTGTTTGGATCTCCTTGCAGTCCAAGGGACTCTCAAGAGTCTTCTCCAACACTATAGTTCAAAAGCGTTAATTCTTTGGCGCTCAGTTTTCTTTATAGTCCAACTCTCAGATCCACACATGACATCCACTTAAAACCATAGCTTTGACAACATGGACCTTTGTTGGTATACATGTTAAATATCTTGATTTTATACCATGGCTATGCATGAGAGTGTCCGTGTTCTTGGGAAATACACATGGAAACATTAGGGATAAAATATCATCACATCTGCTTCTCACTCAAAGAAAATGTGCCCACATCTCACTCTTCTTTCTTCCCCCTGCATCTCTCATTTATTAATTGAGAGAATTAGAGAAGGGGAATAAATTACTAACAAACGGAAAACTGTAAATAATTACATCTGAATAAAGGATATATGAGAGCTCTTGGTTTTACTTCCTTTTCAATAAGTTTATATGAAAATAGGGCTTCCCAGGTGGTGCTAGTTGTAAAGAACCCACCTGCCAATGTAGGAGACATAAAAGACTTGGGTTCGATTCCTGGGTTGGGAAGATCCCCTGGAGGAGGCCATGGTAACCCACTCCAGTATCCTTGTCTGGAGAATCCCACGGACAGAGGAGCCTGGTGGGCTACAGTCCATAGGGGCTCGGTCGGACATGACTGAAGCGACTTAGCATGTACACGTGAAAATAAACATTTACAAAAAATTTAAAAAATACTCCATATGGTTGCATATTTTTAATTTTTTTCTATTTACATTGCCTGGAATGACTGAGGTTTGAGACTGCATCTTTGTCCTTTATGAGGTAAAAGTTAAATCAGATAAATAGCAGCATGTACAACATGCAAAACTGAAATTTTCTCTGAGGACAAGTGAAAATAAGATTTGCTAATGCTATGTTTTAATAATTAAAGGGATTTTATGAATGCTTTACTCAACTATTAGTAACTCTTCAGGTACAAAACCACACAGAAGAATACTGATGCTTAGTTTTATTTCTTTTCTTTTACAAAGAGAAAATCTTCCAAACAGCTTAAACTTGCCTAAAGCAATTTCAAGATGACCCAGCTCTCCCCAAGTGACTTCTCAAATTCTTAAGCTATTATCCTTTTGTTCAAACCCCTTTTCTAACTTTTCCCCAATTATAACAGCCATATAATTGCCAAGCTAAGATTCCTATAGACTATCTCTATCAAAGGATCAGGATAGGGAATGATAAACCTCTTAACAAAAACTTAATTCTGATTCTTTCCCCAGATTAAGGTTTCTTAGCAACCCATGAAACATTTTATCTGCTGATTCTATCATTTTGAGCACTTTGTTGAACCCTTGAATTGACCTTATACCTGTGTGTTTCCCCTCTTGTTGGTTTTGTTGGTCCAGGTTACATAAAATGAGGTTGGCAAACAAAAAGCAGTGTGACCACACATGTCTAAATGTATTTAGCCTTTAACACGACAATGGATTGTTTACAAACTTATGAACCAGAATCTTTATTTCTATTCTTTGTCTTCTTGGAATTACAGATGCAGCTCTGCTCAATGGGTGGCAGCGATGAGGAACAGAAGCCTGGTTTTAGCTAAAACAAGGATTTGAGATGAAAGAAGGGTCAAAGATGAATACAGCCTGATTTGCTCTAGCTGGGGCAGCCTGAGCAGTGAAGCATGCATTTCAGTCTAACTTTCAAGAGAATGTTCCTAGCCAAGATGAGAATGTTACACTATGCCAAGATGGGTGACTAATTCTCAGAGCATCCAACTTCTCTAAACAAATTCAATTCTGGATTTGAGTGCTGGGAATACTGATGGCATCAAAGCAGCACTGCCAATGGTATTAAGAAATTGCGTGTGATACAAACAGCCTCATTCACATTACTTTCTTCCTATTGACTTTTATTTGTGAGTGAGTGCGGGAGTTTTGCATCCTCTTTCTCTCTATCTCTTCTCATTCAAAGTGACTCCATCTACTCCTGTGGTCTTAAGTAGCCATCCATCCTCTGATCAGTCTGTTTTTGTTGTTGTTGTTTCCCCTGTAGCCAAGACCTATCCAGACGTGAATTCCAAACTCTGATGCAGAAAACTTCTCATAGTTTCCAGGTGGATATATGTAAAATGCATCCAACACTCAGTATGTCTAAAACAAACTGCTGATTTCAACTCTGTTTCCTTTCACAGGTTCCCAGCTTTCATAATGGGTAACTCCACTCTTCCTGCTACCCAGGACAAACTCATTCTTGTTGATTTTCTTTTCCTTACATCCCACATGTAATACCATTGCAAACTGAATTCAGCTATACAGTTGTAATTATCCTCCCCTTTGTGTGTTGCCTACCCAAAAGAGTAGGCCTTTAAAAAATCTCTGTCCCTCCTATCCACCTTGCTGTGGAATGTGAACTCAGGATCTTTCTGCTCCATCATCTTGGCCACATCTCCCTAAATTAATTTTTTTTAAATGCTCAACATCTGAAGAAAGTCTTTGTCAAAACCAATACTCCAAGACTAAATAGAGAGAAATAAAATAAGATGTAATGATCTGGCAGTAAACAGGTCTTGTTTCATTCTTATTTCAACTTGACTGGCTGTGCCACTTTGGGTAGGTTTCTTAACTTCTCTGATTTTTAATTTTCTTATCTCAAAGTGTGATTAAGAACGTTGCGTTTCTAATGGTGTTGTCTGGGTTAAATTAAAAACACATGTAGAATACTTAGCACACTCCTTGTCACATCGTCAGTGTTCCATAAGTGTTAGCCACCATCACTAATAAAGTTTCCTCACTCAGAAACCTTTTTTTCAATTTTAAAAGCTCAATAAAAATTTCAAAGTCCATTGAAAATTTAGCTTGAAAGACTTTGAAGAGTGTACTAAGGATATTTACCACCAATATTTTTTCTTCTGCCTATCATTTGCCAAACTGTCACTAAGATTTCTCAAAAATACACTTCAATGGTTTCTATATTGAAGGCAATTTATTTGACTGGCAGCCTGATAGAGGGACTATTAGTAAAATACATTTTACCAATTTTACAACTCTCTCTGGTAGCATGATATCAAGATTTGATACTATGATCTTAAATAACAGAGCCAACCTTTGGAAAACTGTAAATTAGAAATTGTTTAATTTACTTTCTTTTCACTAAATCCCTATTCCAGCCTTAGACAGAGCTGCAGTCTTGTGGTTTTGGATATGATAGCCACTATCACATGTGGCTTATATAGGCTCAAATTAAAATGAATTAAAATAAAAAAACTTTTAATTAAAATTCACTCACTCAGTTGGACTCACTCCATTTCAAGTGCTGAAAAGTCATGGGACTAGTGGCTACTGTACTGGAGAATGTGCAAATAAAGCATTCCTATAACTGAAGAATGTTCTATTGGCCAGCGCAGTTCAAAACTCAAATAACTTGTATCCTTCCTTGGACTGGCACCGTCAAAACTGCTTCATATTCAATGTCATCACTCTAATGCCGTTTTTCTCTGAGATTTCTCTGTCCTTTGTCTTGTGCTATCAGCTAATGGAAAGTCAGGTGCTGAAGTGCTAACAGGGAGAGAACTCTGGGATCATTTCCAGGTTAAGGACTGGCTAACCTTTCATCTTCTGTTTTTCAGAGTGAGGTTCTAGGATAACTGCTATCATAATTAACTGGGATGACTATTTAAATTTTGTATTCTTGAGCCCCTCGTAAGATCTTCTGAATCTGCCTTTTAATCCAGCTTCCTCATTCTCTATTATGAAATGTTGAAATTTGAGAACCTTTGCTGAGAAGAGCAACCACTATTGGTATCCAGTTACCAAGAACCTCATAGCTAGATGGTAATCTGCATAGGTATAGGGAGCAATGCCAAGTTCAAAGTATCAAGAGAGCTATTTTTGGAGAAGGACTGTTTTTGTTGCTCTTCAAACCATACAGTAAAAAGCCATCAGCACGTAGGCTCATTGTGGACTTATTGACTGACATGACTCAGTGTAACAAAGCCCACTTAACTACTCAGAGAATTTTCAAAACATTACTCTTGACATGAAACGTTTTCTTTATTAATGTTTTGCAATCATGTTTACTTTTTTGCTTTCATTTTATTTTATTATTATTTTGTTGTGATATAATTAATAAAATCATAACATTTAAAGTGGACAATGTAATGATTTGGTATATGTATATATTGTGAAAGGCGAAAACATGTTCACTTTTGTAATTTGGTTTTATTTTGTTTTATAATTTAATTTTAAGTTATTTAAAAATTTCCCCTTAGAAGGAGGGATTGCATTTATAAAAGAATTTTTTAAAGTAAAATTAATGAAAATGGAAAAAACTGAGGAAAACAAACAAAAACAGACATTAAATAAAATTGAAAAGTGTTTTATTGACTAGACAAAAAAGTCAAGACCAGAAGCAAAACTAAACAGTGGAAAATCTTCTCTGGCAAGTTTCATCAAAGTAAAAAGAGTGTGTTATTAAATAATACTAAAAATAAGGAGGAAAAATATGTACGTGGATACAGACAATATTTAGATGACTAAAAATAAGACAATCTGGTGGAAAAATGAACAAAGTTTCATTTTACAAGTTATGTGTAAAAATACTAAGCAGAGGTTTGTTTTAACAATTATGAAACTTATATGAAGTTATAATAATAAAAACAGTGCAATTTGCCACAAATAGACTAGAAGAATTGAATAGATAACTTAGAAATAAGTCTTCAAAGATGAGAGAGCTTCCACTAGGACAAAGGTGGTATTGCTAAGCATTAGAGAAAATATGGTGTGGAAACAGGTGACCATCTACCAGGAAAAATGTAACATGTGATCCCTAACTTGAACCATAATATAATTCCAGATGAATTAAAACCTTAAGTATGAAAAATCAAGTCAGTAAAACGAAAAAGAAACTAGAAGCTGTTAGAAGAACTACTGTATTTTCTCTTCACCAAATCTATCAATCAACTTGTCTACCTCTGAATCCTATATTCTGGCCATGTGGATACAGTTTTCTTTCTCGAAAGCCCAAGTTAATTGTTCACTGGATCCTCCCACCTCCTGCTACTCTAGTCTGGGTCTCCTTATTCTTTCCTATCACACTAATTTCTCACCACTGTGATGAGATACTACATGCATGTTACAGTCAATGCGGTCGCAGAGACGGATGAGACTGAACAGGAAGAAAAAGAAAACTACCCTAGATCTGCTCCCCTCCAGTTTTTTTCTTTCTTTCTTTAAAGCAAAATCCATCAAACATTGTCTCCACTTACTCCCGTCCCATTGTCTCCCCGAACTCTCCACTCAGATATTTATTCCCATTTCTTTGGAAGCTGCTCTTGACAAGATCACCAGAGACTTCCATCTTGTCTAGTTCAAGGGCACGCAGACCCTTTTCTCTGTTCTCTCAGCAGGATTTGACATAAGTGCATCACTTCTTACATTGTGTAACACTTCCTCCACTTGGCTCCAGAATTACCTTGGAAGAATAAAGCTTAGACTGTAAAGAACTATGCATTTATAACTTTTTTTTAAAAAAAGAGTTAAACACACAAGTCAATAGATTTCTGATCATCCATGAATAAACAATAAGAAAAAGTAATTAAAATAATAAAAAATATAAAATACATTGAAAATGCTAAGTCTACACATATTAAAGCTGTCATTATTGAAAGATAAATGGAAAAAACCTTAATAAATGAACAGTCATACCCCATTCTTAAAAGGTAAAACATAATAGTGTAGAAATGCTAATTCTTCTGAATGTTCAGTTCAGTTCAGTTCAGTCACTCAGTCGTGTCCAACTCTTTTCGACCCCATGAATTGCAGCACGCCAGGCCTCCCTGTCCATCACCAACTCCTGGAGTTCACTCAGATTCATGTCCATCGAGTCCGTGATGCCATCCAGCCATCTCATCCTCTGTCGTCCCTTTCTTCTCCTGCCCCCAATCCCTCCCAGCATCACAGTCTTTTCCAATGAGTCAACTCTTCGCATGAGGTGGCCAAAGTACTGGAGTTTCAGCTTTAGCATCATTCCTTCCAAAGAACACCCAGGGTTGATCTCCTTCAGAATGGACAGGTTGGATCTCCTTGCAGTCCAAGGGACTCTCAAGAGTCTTCTCCAACACCACAGTTCAAAAGCATCAATTCTTCGGTGCTCAGCTTTCTTCACAGTCCAACTCTCACATCCATACATGACCACCCCATAAATTCTAACTAGTGAGTTGAGTCTCAGTTTATCTTGAAAAAAAGTCAAGAATATTTTGTAATATAATAATAATGAAAATAAATTCTCTTTGTCAAACATCAAAATATATTCTAAGCAACAGTAATTAAAGGCAAAAGAGACCCAGAAACACATGCACTTCTACATGAAAATTCACTATCTAATAAAAGTGGTGCTTTGAATCAGTGGAAGGGAAAAATCTTTGCAAAAATAGTATAATGATAATTAGCTATTTATTTGGGAACAGATAGAATTAGGATATTATACCACATTTTTTAAAAGTCTGTAAGAAATAAAATTACAAAAATAAAATTAGGGAATGAGAACTGTCTGAGTATAATGTGAATGTCAGGGAAGCAGAAGAGAAAACAATATTGACAAATTGTTAAAGCTGAAAAGCATCCACTCTGCAAAATATTCTATAAATAAAATATAAAAAGGAAATTACAAAAATTTGTCTTAGATGCATAAATATCCATATATTAATTTTTGTTTGTTTAATATTTAATACATGTTTAATTTTAATATTCATAGGTTTGTAAAATAATGAACTAGATAATATCAACTATAAATTTTAACTTGATAAAGTATATTGTATATATATTTGATAAATTGTTACTATCTCTTATATAGAAATAGCTCCTATCTACAGTTTAACAAAATATGTAAAGATGAGGAAAATAGAAGCAATTCACTACAGAGAGATAGCAAAAGTTGAAAAAATATGAAAAAACCCTTTAACTCATTAATGACAGATATATGTTAATAAAACAATAGTAAGATGACTTTAATGTACATTAAATTGACAAGAAATTAAAATACTTAAAATATAGAATGTTAAGAATAAAAGCATGTTTAATAATGCTTAAAGAGACTCTCAAAGCTACAACCATTTAAAGTACTCAATCCATTGGTATAATAATTTCACTTTTAGAAATCCTCCAGGTAGAAATACACAATGGAACCATTCCTGCAAAAGCAAAAAATAGAGACAATCTAAATGTTTATCAATAAGGGAATGGATAAATAAATAATTGTGGGTTCATCATGAAATGCTGTATAACTATGAAAAAGAATATACTATCATGAAAATTCTCCATAATGGTTGTTTGAAACCCAATGTATAGAAAAAAAAAAAGCATGGGGTAATCACATTTCCATTATTAAAACTGAGCATAACAGAATGAAACACATCCCCCCCACTCTACTTCAATATTTGGAGATTATCCTAGTGGGCATCTTAGATACACTGCAAGTATTCAGTTATTTATTTTGTGTCTATTTAAATCAGATTCAAGACTCATCCTATTTGTTTTTATAAAGAATTCAACTGCAGCTGTGTTGATTGAGTCCATTCCATGCTCTCTGATTACTGTTTGATGCTGGGCAGAAGATCTAATCTTCAGTCCATCATCCTCAACACTGACCATCTATTTTCCAACTCAGGAATGAACATTTGAAATTGATTTCTTCTGCTTACCTGGCGCATGTAGAGTAGAGAAATTCTTATAGAATTACAAGTATGGAGCCCTTGTTTAAAGCCCTGCTTTCTTATGAAAGTCATGCAATTAAGTTGAGAAACCTCGGCACTGAGGGTGGTGAATTTGAGCACTAATAGTCTTCCTCTTCACTCTCACAAATTCCCCGATTTTCATTATTTAGTTTGGGGTAAAGTTGTTCTCTCTCCTTTAATGGACCTCAAAATATCTCCCCTTTTCTCTAGCCTTTTTCAAAGGTACCTAGATAACCTATTTTCTTTTTTTTAGCCACATCTGACATGTGGGATCTAAAGTTCCCCTACCAGGGATCAAAGCATGCGCCCTGCAGTGGAAGTGCAGAGTCTAAACTCCTAGACTGACAGGAAACTCCCTATGTGTGTGTGTGCTGAGTTGCTCAGTTGTGTCCAACTCTGATGTGATCCCATGAGAGTAGCCCAACAGGCTCCTCTGTCCATGGGATTTTCCAGGCAAGAATACCAGAGCAGGTTGCCATTTCCTTCTCCAGGGGTCATTCCCAACCTAGGGATCAAACCCAAGTCTTCTGCATCTCTAGCATCGGCAAGTGGATTCTTTACCACCGGGCCACCTGAGAAGCCGGGGAAGTCCCTGCATAACCTTTTATATGAATTAAAATTACTATAAAAGACTGAAGGAAATGGTTTTGGAGCCACTTCTGATTGCCCCTTTATGCTCAACAAAAAAGAAATCCTGAACAAAAAGCATGTAACATATGCATCAGTCAGTTCAGTCACTCAGTCATATCCAACTCTTTGCGACCCTATGGACTGCAGCATGCCAGGCTTCCCTGTCCATCACCAACTCCCAGAGCTTGGTCAAACTCATGTCCATCAAGTCGGCGATGCCATCCAGCCATCTCATCCTCTGTGCTCTCCTTCTCCTGCATTCAATCTTTCCCAGCGTTAGGGTCTTTTCCAATGAGTCAGTTCTTCCCATCAGGTGGCCAAAGTATTGAAGTTTCAGCTTCAGCATCAGTCCTTCCAATGAATATTCATGACTGATTTCCTTTAGGATTGTCTGGTTGGATCTCCTTGCAGTCCAAGGGACTCTCAAGAGTCTTCTCCAATACCACAGTTCAAAAGGTTCAATTCTTCAGTGCTCAGCTATTTTTATAGTCCAACTCTCACATCCATGCATGAGCACTGGAAAAACCATAGCTTTGACTAGATGGACCTTTGTTGGCAAAGTAATGTCTCTGTTTTTTAATATGCTGTCTAGGTTTGTCATAACTTTATTTCCAAGGAGCAAGTATCTTTTAATTTCATGGCTGCAATCACCATCTGCAGTGATTTTGGAGACCCCTCTCCAAAATAAAGTCTTTCACTGTTTCCATTGTTTCCCCTTCTATTTGTCATTAAATGATGGGATAGTATGCCATGATCTTAGTTTTCTGAATGTTGAGTTTTAAGCCAACTTTTTCACTCTCCTCTTTCACTTTCATCAAGAGGCTCTTTGGTTCTTCTTCACTTTCTGCCATAAGGGTGGCATCATCTGCATATCTGAGGTTATTGATATTTCTCCTGGCAATCTTGAATCAAACTTGTGCTTCCTCCAGCCCAGCATTTCTCATGATATACTTTGCATATAAGTTAAATAAGCAGGGTGACAATATACAGCCTTGACATACTCCTTTTCCTATTTGGAACCAGTCTGTTGTTCCATGTCCAGTTCTAACTGTTGCTTCCTGGCCTGCATACAGATTTCTCAAGAGGCAGATAAGGTGGCCTGGTATTCCCATCTCTTGAAGAATTTCCACAGTTTGTTGTGGTCCATGCAGTTGAAGGCTTTGGTGTAGTTAATAAAGCAGAAGTAGATGTTTTTCTGGAACTCCTTTGCTTTTTCAATGACCCAAAAGATGTTGGCAATTTGATCTCTGGTTCTTCTGCCTTTTCTGAAACCAGCTTGAACATCTTGAAGTTCACAGTTCACGTATTGCTGAAGCCTGGCTTGGAGAATTTTGAGCATTACTTTGCAGATGTGTGAGATGAGTGTAGTTGTGCAATAGTTTGACCATTTTTGGCATAGCCTTTCTTTGGGACTGAAATGAAAATTGAACTTTTCCAATCCTGTGGCCACTGCTGAGTTTTCCAGATTTGCTGGCATACTGAGTGCAGCACTTTCACAGCATCATCATTTAGGATTTGCAATAGCTCAACTGGAATTCCATCACCTCCACTAGCTTTGTTCCTAGTATTGTTTCCTAAGGCCCACTTGACTTCACATTCTAGTATGTCTGGCTCTAGGTGAGTGATCACACCATGGTGCTTATCCGGGTCATGAAGATCTTTTTTGTATAGTTCTTCCGTGTATTCTTGCCACCTGTTCTTAATATCTTCTGCTTCTGTTAGTCCATACCATTTTGGTCCTTTATTGTGCCCATCTTTTCATGAAATGTTCCCTTAGGAACATTTAGGAAAATTAGGTATCTCTAATTTTCTTAAAAAGATCACTAGTCTTTCCCATTCTATTGTTTTCCTTTATTTCTTTGCATTGATCGCTGAGGATGGCTTTATCTCGCCTTGCTATTCTTTGGAACTCTGCATTCAAATGGGTTTATCTTTCCTCTTTTCCTTGTCTTTTGCTTCTCTTCTTTTCTCAGCTATTTGTAAGGCCTCCTCAGACAACCGTTTTGCCTTTTTGCATTCCTTTTCCTTGGGGATGGTCTTGATCACCACCTTCTGTACAATGTCACGAACTTCTGTCCATAGTTCTTCAGGCACTCTGTCTAGCAGATCTAATCCCCTAAATCTATTTGTCACTTTTACTGTATAATTGTTGACCATCTGGTGATGTCCATGTGTAGAGTCTTCTCTTGTATTGTTGGAAGAAGGTGTTTGCTATGACCAGTGTGTTCTCTTGGCAGAACTCTATTAGCCTCTGCCTTGCTTCATTCTGTACTCCAAGGCCAAATTTGCTTATTACTCCAGGTGTTTTTTGACTTTCTACTTTTGCATTCCAGTCCCCTATAATGAAAAGGACATCTTTTTTGGGTATTAGTTCTAGAAGGTCTTGTAGGTCTTCATAGAACTGTTCAACTTCAGCTTCTTCAGCAATACTGGTTGGGGCAGAGACTTGGATTACCATGATATTGAATGGTTTGCCTTGGAAACGAACAGAGATCATTCTGTCATTCTTGAGATTGCATCCAAGTACTGCATTTTGGACTCTTTTGTTGACCATGATGGCTACTCCACTTCTTCTGAGGGATTCCTGCCCACAGTAGTAGATATAATGGTCATCTGAGTTAAATTCACCCATTCCAGTTCATCTTAGTTCTCTGATTCCTAGAATGTTGACGTTCACTCTTGCCATCTCCTGTTTGACCACTTCCAATTTGCCTTGATTCATGGACCTAACATTCCAGGTTCCTATGCAATATTGCTCTTTACAGCATTGGACCTTGCTTCTATCACCAGTCCCGTCCACAACTGGGTGTTGTTTTTGCTTTGGCTCCATCCCTTCATTCTTTCTGGAGTTATTTCTCCACTGATCACCAGTAGCATATTGGGCACCTACCGACCTGTGGAGTTCATCTTTCAGTGTCCTATCTTTTTTCTTTTTCATGCTGTTCATGGTGTTCTCAAGGCAAGAATACTGAAGTGGTTTGCCATTCCCTTCTCCAGTGGACCACATTCTGTCAGACCTCTCCACCATGACCCATCCATCTTGGGTAGTCCCACAAGGCATGGCTTAGTTTCACTGAGTTAGACAAGGTTGTGGTCCGTGTGTTAAGATTGGCTAGCTGTCTGTGATTGTGGTTTCCCTCAGTCTGCCCTCTGATGCTGTCTCTCAGTGCCTACCATCTTACTTGGGTTTCTCTTACCTTGGGCGTGGGGTATCTCTTCACAGCTGCTCCAGCAAAGCACAGCCTGCTCCTTACGTCAGACGTGAGGTAGCTCTTCCCGGCTGTTGCCCCTGACCTCGGGGGTGGGGTAGCTCCTCCTGGCCACTGCCCCTGACCTTGGACATGGAGTAGTTCCTCTTGGCCGTGCTTCTGCGCCATCCATTGCAGCCGCCAAGCCAGACATCCTGGAATGTGAAGTCAAGTGGGCCTTAGAAAACATCACTAGGAACAAAGCTAGTGGAGGTGATGGAATTCCAGTTGAGCTATTTCAAATCCTGAAGATGATGCTGTGAAAGTGCTGCATTCAATATGCCAGCAAATTTGGAAAACTCAGCAGTGGCCACAGGACTGGAAAAGGTCAGTTTTCATTCCAATCCCAAAGAAAGGCAATACCAAAGAATGCTCAACTACCACACAATTGCACTCATCTCACACATTAATAATGCTCAAAATTCTCCAAGCCAGGCTTCAGCAATACGTGAACTGTGAGCTTCCAAATGTTCAAGCTGATTTTAGAAAAGGCAGAAGAACCAGAGATCAAATTGCCAACATCTGCTGGATCATCGAAAAATCAAGAGAGTTCAAGAAAAATATCAATTTCTGCTTTATTGACTATACTAAAGCCTTTGACTGTGTGGATCACAACAAACTGTGGAAAATTCTGAAAGAGATGGAATACGAGACCACGTGACCTGCCTCTTGAGAAATCTGTATGCAGGCCAGGAAGCAACAGTTAGAACTGGACATGGAACAACAGACTGGTTCCAAATAGGAAAAGGAGTATGTCAAGGCTGTATATTGTCACCCTGCTTATTTAACTTATATGCAAAGTATATCATGAGAAATGCTGGGCTGGAGGAAGCACAAGTTTGATTCAAGATTGCCAGGAGAAATATCAATAACCTCAGATATGCAGATGATACCACCCTTATGGCAGAAAGTGAAGAAGAACCAAAGAGCCTCTTGATGAAAGTGAAAGAGGAGAGTGAAAAAGTTGGCTTAAAACTCAACATTCAGAAAACTAAGATCATGGCATACTATCTCATCATTTAATGACAAATAGAAGGGGAAACAATGGAAACAGTGAAAGACTTTATTTTGGAGGGGGGTCTCCAAAATCACTGCAGATGGTGATTGCAGCCATGAAATTAAAAGATACTTGCTCCTTGGAAGTAAAGATAAAAACCTAGACAGCATATTAAAAAGTGGAGACATTACTTTGTCAATAAAGGTCCTTCTAGTTAAGGCTATTATTTTTCCAGTATGGAAAATGATGTATGTATGGATGTGAGAGTTGGACTATAGAGAAAGCTGAGTGCCGAAGAATTCATGCTTTTGAACTTTTGAGAAGATTCTTGAAAGTCCCTTGGACTGCAAGGAGATCCAAACAGTCCATCCTAAAGCAGATCAGTCCTAGTTATTCATTGGTAGGACTGATTTTGAAGCTGAAGCTCCAATACTTTGGCCACCTGATGCGAAGAGCTGACTGATTTGAAAAGACCCCAATGCTGGGAAAAGATTGAGGGCAGGAGGAAAAGGGATGACAGAGGATGAGATGGTTGGATCGCAGCACTGACTCAATGGACATGGGTTTGGGGGGACTCCAGTTGTTGGTGATGGACAGGGAGGCCTGGTGTGCTGCAGTTCACGGAGTTGCAAAGAGTCGGATACGACTAAGCAACTGAACTGAGCTGTATAATTGTAAGGGATTTGATTTAGGTCACACCTTAATAGTCTAGTGGTTTCTCCTTCTTTCTTCAATTTAAGTCTGAATTTTGCAATAAAGAGTTCATGATCTGAGCCACAGTCAGCTCCTGGTCTTGTTTTTGCTGACTGTACAGAACTTCTCTATCTTTGGCTGCAGAGACTATAATCAATCTGATTTCGGTATTGACCATCTGGTGATGTCCATGTGTAGAGTCTTCTTTTGTGTTGTTGGAAGAGGGTGTTTGCTATGACCAGTGTGTTCTCTTGGCAAAATTCTGTTAGTCTTTGCCCTGCTTCATTTTTACTCCATGGACAAATTTGCCTGTTACTCTAGGTATCTCTTGACTTTCTACTTTTGCATTCCAGTCTCCTATGATGAAAAGGACATCGTTTTGGGGTGTTAGTTCTAGAAGGTCCTATAGGTCTTCATAGTACCATTCAAGTTCAGCTTCTTCAGCATTACTGATCGGGGCATAGACTTGGATTACTGTGATATTGAATGGTTTGCCTTGGAAGCGAACAGAGATCATTTTGTCGTTTTGAGATTACACCCATAAATTGCATTTTGGACTCTTTTGTTGACTAAGGTGGCTACTCCATATCTTCTAAAGTATTCCTGCCCACAGTAGTATATATAATGTTCATCTGAGTTAAATTCACCGATTCCTTTCCATTTTAGTTTACTGATTCCTAAAATGTTGGTGTTCACTTTTGCCATCTCCTGTTTGACCACTTTCAACATATCTTGATTCATGGACCTAACATTCTGGGTACCTATGCAATATTGTTCTTTATAGCATCAGGCTTTACTTCCACCAATCACATTCACAACTGTGTATTGTTTTTGCTTTGACTCTGTCTCTTCATTCTTTCTGGAGTTATTTCTCTACTTGTTTCCAGTAGCATCCTGGGCACCTACCAACTTGGGGAATTCATTTGTCAGTGTCCTTTCTTTTTGCCTTTCATATTCTTCGTGGGTGTGCATATGCATAACTGGCTGAATTTGTTGGCAGGGGATAGGAATGGGATATAGGAAGGACAAATAGGAAAGATAAACACATTTGTAATGAACATATGCTCATATTCTGATTATGTGCAGAGATAAAGATCTGTAACAATACCAAGTAATTTTTTAAAAAAGTTATGTCTGAGCTGTGAGATTGGTGGTGAGGAAAATGTCTCTATTTTAACCTTATATATAACTGTGAAATATTTAGAAGAATTTTCTGTTTTGTTAATTAGAAAAGAAAGATTAACTCAGGAAGCTAAATAGATCAAGCTAGAGTTTATATAAATATTCAGTTTAGGATACTTAGAGTTATCATTAAGTTAAAGACACTGCCTAAACTTTAAGATACTGTGCTCACTTGGGTGATAGATATATAGAACAAAAGTTTGGTTGTTTATTTAAAACAAATTTTTTATTATTGTTTGAGCTATTTGAAAACTAAAACTCCAGTTATGAAAAAAGAGCAATGTAAGGTCTCCTGCACTGCAGGCAGACGCTTTACCCTCTGAGCCACCAGGGAAGCCAGCATATGCTTCCAAATGGTACATTTTTTAGAGCTTTTGAAGATGTGGGATAGGGAAAAAAAAACTCAGGCAAAGGTCTAGTTCTTCAACAGAAACAAGAAATTAACATGCTTTAAGCTACTGAGAAACATATTGAGCCATCTTCATGCTGATTGTTAGTCTGGAGGCCATTAGAAACACAACCAGGCAGGATTCTGACAAGCCAGTCTTGGTTTAATTTAGAACAATTTCTTCTTGTGTAGTAGAATAACAAACTTAGAAGTTGAGAGCTGGACAGAAGGATACATGTTTGCCTGAGAATCCCAAAGTTCTTTGTTTTAGGAAACAGGAGGGATGAGAACCAAGTAACCAGAAACATTCCCATAGAAAGAGTTGCTCCAGTGGAGGGTAGAGACTTTACAGGTCTTCAAACAAGGAACTGGAACCTCCATGACACTTGGGAACCTGAATCTTAGAGATTTAGTTTAAGGAAAGACATTTTGTCTCTTACCCACAGGCAGGTTCTTGCTATCCAGTTGAACCATAAGAAGATAAAACTAAGAATTGAAACCTTTCTTTAAAAAGGTTTTAAAAAAGGACTTTACTAACAACTGTTAGTAGTTGAGCAACTGAGTCACCAGCAGCAACAAAGGAGAAAAGAGGTACATGACTGTGCCTGCTAAGTCACTTCAGTTGTGTCTGACTCTTTGTGACCCTGTGGACTGTAGCCCACCAGGTTCCTCTGTCCATGGGATTCTCCAGGCAAGAGTACTGGAGTGGGTTGCCATTTCCTCCTCCTGGGGATCTTCCCCACCCAAGGATTGAACCTGCATCTCTTATTTCTCCTGGTTTGGCAGGCAGGTTCTTTACCAATAGCACCATCTAAGACCATGAGTTAACTCAAGTGAAGCATTGTCATCAGAATTACATCAGAGAATTTTATCATTTTAAAAGAAACAGAATAGTAGGATAGTGTAGTGGTATTAACAAAACTCTGTCAGGTTCATGGTTTCCCAAATACCACATTTGCTCCTTAAACTAAACAAAATAAAATTGCTGGCTCTGGGCTCTGCCTCCCTGTCTGACCACATCCCTGCTGTGACTGTATCTTCCCCTGTTTGTTCTGCTCAAACCAGCTTGTCCTCCATGCTCTTCTTTGAACAAGTCACTATATACCTATGAAATGTTTCTTATTAAAGCAACATTAAAATTCAAGTGTCACCACGTATTTGGATATTTGCA
The DNA here is from genome assembly GCF_001704415.2 of Capra hircus. Lineage (NCBI taxonomy): Eukaryota > Metazoa > Chordata > Mammalia > Artiodactyla > Bovidae > Capra > Capra hircus. The sequence goes on from NC_030821.1 coordinate 42,323,677, forward strand.
TTTTGAAAATTATTTCATAATTTTAAAAACCCAATTTTCTGATTCTTCTTGTGAGCATTAAGACTAATTGAGCATGTCACTATGCTAAATTCTTTCTCACCCTACATCTCAGAAGGAAGATGCGATTTCTTTTTGATGTGTACCATTTTTGCAGTCTTTATTGAATTTGTTATAATATCGCTTCTGTTGTATGTTTTAGTTTTTTTGGCCACAACATTTGTGGGATCTTAGCTCTCTGACCAGGGATTAAATCCACGACCCCTGCATCGGAAGGTGAATTCTTAACCACTTTACCTTCAGCGAGGTCCTAAGGTGTGATTTTTATCCCTGTGATACAGATGAGAAAACTGAGGAAAGCTAGGAGAATGTCAGAGAAAACAGTAAAACTCTGTTTTTTTAATCAATATTAAAAAAAATTTTTTCTGAGGTAATGCAAGAGTTGGGCTGATATGTGTATTTGTGAAGAACTTTTGAAAATCTATATAATTTTAAAAAACTTTTAAGGTTTTCTTTTAGTGGTTGACATAAGATTTTGCTCATTCTCAATACAGAAAAATTCTTTGTCTATGTACACACATACACACACACACACACACACACACACACATGCACACACTGGAGTACTATCCATGTTTTCCCCAAAGCTATAAAAAGGTTACTTGATCTAAAAAAAGATATTCAGCTTCACATCTTATGAGATCCTATATAGTTTTAATATCTGTCCTGCCCTGCAGCTATCTCCTAACAATAAACTATACATAGGAATTATAGTGTAAGGGAAAAATAAAGATATATAGTGACACCAATATGTGAAAGCAAAACACCTGGAAATTCAGTGAAAATATTAATAAACTCAGTGAAAATTTCAGTCAAACTATTATGTAGATAAGAAAGAAATGAAGAGTTAGTTTAATTGAATAGATGTTTTGGTATTATTTGAAAATAAAGTGACTTAAAATGTTTTCTCTCTTGTTTCCAGATTATTCTTTTGTGAGTCTGACCATTTAATTTTAGTCTTAGGTCGGTTCACAAATGCAAGTGAAAGTGTCAGTCACTCAGTTGTGTCTGACTCTTTGTGACCCCATGGACTGTAGCCTTCCAGGCTCCTCTGTCCATGGAATTATCCAGGCAAGAATACTGGAGTGGGTAGCCATTCCCTACTCCCGAGGATCTTCCTGACCCAGGGATCAAACTCTGGTCTCCAGCATCAAACTCTGGTCTCCTGCATTGCAGATTTAAATTCTTTACTGTCTGAGCCATAAATAAATGTTGAGGTTTTTGCTCAATGGGTTGTATTCTTCTCAGAGAAACAATGAATTACCTCTATATTACCAAGGTTTTCATTCAAAGAAGTATATTTTAGAATTCTGGTCTGGGAATGACGTAATATTTGTAAGGTATTCTTGTAGAGTCAATAAGGTCAATAACTCAATCACCTGATTATATTAAACAAGTAGATTTCTCTCAAGATACTTTCTTCTACTCCTATAGGTGAAATAGAACCAGCTTAGGAAAATTTGAGCGTGTGGGCTCAAGGTAAAGAAGCTGGCCAGAGAAAGAAGGAGATCCCAGGGATAGATCCTGAGGATGGAAACTGTGGTGGCCTTGAAAAGAAGCAACTGTGGAGGTTTGTCTGGAGGATCCTGTGGAGAGGGAGGCAAGTTCCCACTGAAAGGAAAAAAACAAAACAAAACATGTGCCTCCATTCTTTTTTTGATTTTGGTAAAATACACATAATATAAATTTACTATTTCAACCATTTTTAGATGTTCAATTCAGTAGCATTAAGTATATTCACATTATTGTGCAAACATCACCACTACCAGTCTCCAGAACTTCTTTATCATTTCATATCCAATCTCCATGTCTCAATAATTCCCATTCCTCTCTCCCCTTAGCCCTGGTCAACACTATTCTATTTTCTATGTCTATGAATTTTCCAATGATAGGTACCTTATATACTATAGACTGGACTTTTGTGCCCCACCCTGCATTCGTATGTTGAGATTCTCATCACTAATGTGATAATATTAAAAAGTGGGGCTTTAGGTGATTAGGTCATGAGGGCAAAGTCTCGTAGATTGAGTTACTGTCCTCATTAAAATAAAAGACTCTGAGAGATTAGCACTGAAATAGGGATTCCCTGGTGGCTCGGACGGTAAAGCATCTGCCCACAATGCCAGAAACCTGGGTTTGATCCCTGGGTTGGGAAAATCCCCTGGAGAAGGCAATGGCACCCTACTCCAGTACTCTTGCCTGGAAAATCCCATGGATGGAGGAGCCTGGTAGGCTGTAGCCCATGAGGTCACAAAGAGTCGGACACGACTGAACGACTTCACTTTCACTATATACATTATCAGGTGTAAGTGAGAGAGCTAGTAGGAAGTTGCTGTATACACAGGGAGCTCAGACTGGTGCTCTGTGATGACCCAAAGGGGTGGGATAGGGGCGGGTGGGAGAGTGGCTCAGGAAGGAGGGGACATACCTGTACTTATAGCTGATCCACATTGTAGTATGGCAGAAGCCAACACAACATTGTAAATAATTATCCTGCAATTTATATATATATATATATATATATATATATATATATATCTTTTTTTTTTTTTAAGGAGAAACTCCAGAGACCTCCCTTGTCCTTTCTGCCATTTGTAGACATAGCAGGAAGAAGACTGTCTATGAACATCAGACACCGGATCTTCCAGCACTTTGACATTGAACTTCCTAGCCTCTAGAAATGTAAGAAAATTAATGCTTGTTGTTTATCAGCCACCAAGTCCATGGAATTTTGTTGTAGAAGTCAGAATTGACTAAAACAAAATAAAAATGGAAACATACGTTCTTTTGCATCTGATATTTCACTTAGTGTAACATTTTCGAGTTTCTTCCTTGGTGTAGCATGTATCAGAATGTTATTCCTTTTTAAGGGTGAATAATATTCCCTCCTATGGAAATACCACATTTGTTTTTCCATTAATCTGTTGATGTACATTTAAGTGTTTTCCATCTTTGGTTATTCTGAATAATGCTGATATAAACACGGGCTGCACTAATATCTATTTGAATCCCTGCTTTGAACCCTTTTCAGTATATACTCAGAGTGGTGTTTTTAAATTTTAGAACTTTTAATTGAACTACAACAAATAGAATGGAGCAGGAATCATACATGAACAGTTTAATAAATTGTTCTTAAGCAAACACACCTGTGAGATCAGAAGGCAGATCAAAACACAGAACCTTACCAGAACCACAAATCTTACCTGTTTCCTGTCCCTCTCCAGGAGTGCCTAACCTCCTGACTTTTAACCCCTTAGATCAGTCTTGTCTGATTTGAACTTTATACAAATAGAATCATACAACATGTACTCACTTTTGTCACTCAACATTATGTTTGTGAGACTGAATATTGTTTCTGAAGTTAGTAAGATCTCAAAAAAATCCATATTGCTACAATGTAGTTTTAGTTTGTCCATTCTCACTGATACATAATGTCCCATTATTGAATATTGCACAATCTATATGCTCATCCAGGATCAGTGAAAATTATGCTTCCATTTAAAACTCTTTGATTCTCACAAAAAGCATAGGTGGTTGAAAGTCTTGTACAGGAATCTGCCTGCAATGCAGGAGACCCCGGTTCAATCTTTGGGTCCAGAAGATCCCCTGGAGGAGGAAATGGCAACCCATTGCAGTATTCTTATCTGGAGAATCCCATGGACAGAGGAGCTGGGGAGATTACAGTCCATGGGGTGGCAAAGAGCAGGATAAAACTGAGTAACTAACACACACACACATTCTGACAAAAAGCATAGCTGGCTGAGAGTACCTGTAGAGGAGCTCAGGGAGTTGGACCATCCTGTCATCTCTTGTACTGTAAGAGAATATATTAACAAGGCAACTATGTACTTTGTCTTGGAAAAAAGCCATCAATTAAACAATTTGACTTTCAATCCGTATTTGGGGTTCTCTTTGATCTGTTGGTACTTCCATTCAGCTGGGGCTTCCTGATGACAAGAAAAATACTCTTCCTTTTTTTATCCTTTCCTTAGGGATACTTACCTAGACAATCTGGAAATTGTTCTTTCCCCTCAACATTAAAGGATGATCCAACATTAGTCATTCTATATTTTAATGTCAATATAGTTTAGAGGCCTTGCCCCTGGAGTCGTATTCTAAGGAATGGAGGTAGGGTGGCAGGAAGATGTGGGAGTAAGAGTGAGCATCCAGCCTGAGTGCTGGCTCATTCTGTCAGAGCCACAGGATCTACATTTCTTGGAACATTCAATGTGTTCCTTTTGACTCAACTCTCCCTTCAAACCTCCTCTCCATTCTACCGGCACCAGACCAGAACATTCCAGGGTGATTCCCCACGTTTTCCTACACAGTCTCCTCAGAGCTATTCTCGTCTGTTACTCTAGTTTCTGCTGTCCCTTCTTCCTACCCCTACTCCTACTGCCATGACTATGTTGAAGAACTGTATTCAGACTCATGCTCCAGAATGTTTTCAGCCTTGCAGTATTTGTCCCTTAGAGGTATTCCTTTTGGGTGAGTAGCACATGACATGGCCTTATTGTTTGCTTTGCTAAAAGTTATATTATGGAATATCAAGAAGCTCTAGTAGTAGGAGATGGAATAAAGAGATAATGGCTAAAATGCCTCAAGCTTTAGGGCAAACAGGATCCAGATCTTCTTGCCTTTAAGGACTTTAGCAGTGGACTCTGTTCATGTTGGTTCAACTTGTGTTGATGGCAGTGAGACTTGGCACAAAGAACATGAAAGCTATGGACTAAATTGTATCCCCCCTCAAATTCATTTGTCAATGCCCTACACCCAATGTGACCATATTTGAAGATAAGGCTTTTAGGAGGTAATTAAGGTTAAGTAATAATGCTTCCATGGTGGTTCAGATGGTAAAGTATCCACCTGCAATGCAGGAGACCTGGGTTCGATCCCTGGGTCAGGAAGATCCCCTGGAAAAGGGAATGGTAACCTACTCCAGTATAATTGCTTGGAGAAGTCCATGGACATAGGAACCTGGCAGCCTATAATCCGTGGGGTTGCAAAGAGTCAGGTACAACTGAGTGACTAACACTTTCACTTTCACTAAGGTTAAATAAAATCATAAGATGGTAAGAATGGGGCTTTAGTACTGATGGCTTTATAAAAAGAGGAAGACAGAGATTCTTTTGTCACCACGGGAAGGCATAGCCAGAAAGGTAATGGTTCACAAGCCAAGAAGAAGGCTGTCACAGGAGTCAAATGCAACAGCGCCTTAATCTTGGACTTCCCAGCCTCCAGAATGGTAACAAGTAAGTTTTTGTGTTTAATCCACCCAATCTATGTCATTTTGTTTTGGCAGCTGGAAATGACTAATACAATGTGTCTCAAAGCTAAGCTCTGTGTCTTTGAATGAGTCACTTAGGCTCTTTGAGTGGTTTTCTAATTTGTCAATAGACAAATAAATACTTATTTCCGCACAAGTGGCTGGAGTATCAATGAGATAGCACACCTAAAGTATGATGAATGTAGAGTGAATTCTTAAAAGGTTACTTCCTTTTCCTCTTTCCATCATTCATTTCTTATCACCTGATCACAACTGTAAACTGTGAAGGGGCCCACAATGCCACCACTACTTTCAGTAGGACATAATAATAAAAACAGCTAAAAAATATTAAGTACTTCATATAGATGAGACATTGTACCTGACAGTTTATTTGCATTGCTGTTGTTCAGTCACTAAGTTATGTTTGACTCTTTGTGACCCCATGAACTACAACACGCCAGGCTTCCCTGTCCCTCATTATCTCCTGGAGTTTACTCAAACTCATGTCTATTGAGTCAGTCATTATCTTATTTAATTGTCTTATTTGCATTCTTCTTATTATTTGCATATTATTACACATGAACAATTTGAAATAAACATGGTTATTCCTCTTAATGGGTAAGGAAACTGAGGCTTGGAGGAGACAGGTAAATTCTCCAGACTACAGAGTTATTGTACAGTGGAGCTGAGATTCAGATCCATGGCTGTCTGACTCCCTGGGCTGTGTTCTTAATCATTTTCTTATTCCCAAGTATATGATTATTGCTCATTCAACCCGAAGGGCACAGGAGATTCAATCACTGCTCTCATGCACCTCACTATCTAGCAGGAAAGGCAGAAGTGAAAATCAATAATTAGTAAGTAGTGTGATAAATGTTAAATTTGCACAGGATGTTACTCAGTACAGCAGACAGCCAAGTGTCTGAGGAGGCCAAGGAATAGTTCCAGAATCAGTCCGCTGGAGTGACAAGGTTGAGAAGGACATTTCAGGCTGAGGGAATAAAAGCATAAGGGCAAGGCTCATTGAAGAGCCCCATGGAGTTCTGGGTGCCTGGAGTCAAGGACACACACTAGGGAAATGCAGTCAATGAAGCAGGAGAGGTTTGTTGAGACCAGATTATGAAGAACATTTAGATGACATACAAAGGCATTTAAACTCGCTGCTGCAGAACATAAGACATTCTTGAATGTGTTCCCCCTTGAGACAGTGTTTCTTCATAAAAAGGTCTGTGTCCCTTTTGTCTCTGAGTATCCAAAGCCTAGCAGGGGAAGTTACTCAACCAATATCTGTTGAATGAAAAAGTGAATGAATAAGTAAAAGGAAAGTGCATCACAATGTATACTTTGACTGCAGAGGTACAGGGTCAGAGTTTGCCAAGATGAAGGCAATAGATGACAGTGGAGTTGTGCAGCAAAGGTGTAATTAGGGGGATATTGAAAAGTCATCCAGGAGAGTGACTGCAATTAAACAATACAGAAAATTTAGTGGGTTAATTGAGGGCAGTGCAACTTGAGGTAGAGGAAAGGAGAAGCAGATTTGAAGAGCATGCAGTTGGGTTTTGGATATGTTGTACGAGAATGGTTGGAATCTGCTAAGTTAAAATTTCTAGCTGCCACTAGGGTTTGAAAGTTCAAGCTAAGAGGGATTCTATTAAAACCATGGCAATACCTGCTGACTTTGAGAGACAATATGTATAGCAAGACTAGAAGGAGTTGTGGAGTAAAACCTTAAGGATGAGCAAGTACTTTCCAGAGATTACTATTGGGTATGGAATCTTATTTTGTCATCAGGGATAGAGATAGAGGAGCCTAGAATGTGAGCTTCAGAAGAGTAAGGAATAAGCTGCATCTTGTGGCTTGAAATAAAACGAAAATTCAAAAGGGCATGTATTCAACAGGATTAAATTCTACAGAGAGAAGTAAATTTAGCACTTCTTGCTATGTATTGTTTAGCATTATATTTATTTGGGAAATTATATGCTATCTATGGAATTAATTCTAAAACAATTTGGGGGGCTGTTTGGCTTGGTACTATATTTTTTTCATGACTTGGATGTATTTTATATTCAGCAGTAGAAACTGAGCATTTTAAAAAAGTATATCATACCCTAGATGACATTTTCACGAAAAAAAAAAAAAAGAAAGATGTTAATATAATGTAATACCAGGAGGATAGAGTAAATGCAATTGCTTGTTTGCTCAGGACATCATTAAGTAAGCTCTTGGTAGGTGAATAAAATGAAACCCGAGTGGGAATTTCAGGGCGACTAGTATGATAACTTTTCTGGTGGAAAGCACTCTTCAGGATGACAAAGTGAATATAATATCTCTTGAGTATGTGGGAATAGTCTGAGAGGCTTTGGACAGAATGATCTTATTACAAATAGAAGCATAACTGAAGATTCAGCATAAAGATTCATTTGCAAATATAAGAATCGTTTTCATGGTTGGGAAGGAGTTAAGACATTTTGTTGTTCAGTCGCTAAGCCATGTTTGACTCTTTCAGATCCCATGAACTGCAGCACACCAGGCTTCCCTGTCCTTCATTGTCTCCCAGAGTTTGCTCAAAGTCATGTCCATTGTGTTGATGATGCCATCCAACCGTCTCATCCTCTGTTAGTCCCTTCTCCTGCCCTCACTCTTTCCCAGCTCAGGGTCTTTCCAATGAGTTTGCTTTTCACGTCAGGTGGCCAAAGTACTGGAGTTTCAGCTTCAGCAACAGTCCTTCCAATGAATATTCAGGGTTGATTTCCTTTAGGATTGACTGGTTTGATCTCCTTTCTGTCCAAGAGACTCTCAAGAGTCTTTTCAAGTGCAACAATTCAAAAGCATCAATTCTTTGGCACTCAGCTGCCTTTGTCTATCTCTTACATCCATCCAAAGCTTTGACTATATGGACCTTTGTCAGCAAAGTGATTTATACTTTTTAATGTGCCATCTAGGTTTGTCATAGCTTTTCTTCCGTGGAGCAAGCATCTTTTAATTTTGTGGCTGCAGTCACTATCTGAAGTGACTTCAGAACCCAAGAAAATAAAATCTGTCACTGGTTCCACTTTCTCCCCAACTATTTGCCATGAAGAGATGGGACCACCTGCCATGATCTTGGTTTTCTGAATGTTGAGCTTTAAGCCAGCTTTTTCACTCTACTCTTTCAACCTCATCAAGAGGCTCTTTAGTTTCTCTTTGCTTTCTGCCATTAGAGTGCTATCATTTGCATATATGAGGTTGTTGGTACTTCTTCCAACAATATTAATTACAGCTTATAATTCATCCAGGCCAGCATTTTGCATGATGTATTCTACATATAAGTTAAATAAGCAGGATGATAATATACAGCCTTGATGAGCTCCTTTTTCAATTTTGAACTAGTCTGTTGTTCCATGTCCAGTTCTAACCTTTGCCTCTTGACCTGCATACAGGTTTTTCAGGAGGCAGGTGGGTGGTCTGGTATTCCCATCTCTTTAAGAATTTTCGACAGTTTGTTGTGATCCACACAAAGGTTTTAGTGTAGTCAATGAATCAGAAGTAGCTGTTTTTCTCTTGCTTTCTCTATGATCCAGTGTACATTGGCAATTTAATCTGTTTCCTCTGCCTTTTCTAAATCTAGCTTGTGTGTCTGGAAGTTCTCAGTTCACAGATGGGGTTTTCCCAAAGACTCAGTCTGTAAAGAATCCGCCTGCAATTCAGGAGACTTGGGTTCGAGCCCTGTGTCGGGAAAATCCCCTGGATGGGGGTACAGCAACACACTTCAGTATTGTTGCCTGAAGAATTCCATGGACAGAGGAGCCTGGCAAGCTACAGTTCATGGGGTTGCAAAGAGTCAGACATGACTGAGTAACTAACTCTTTCACTAAAACTTTTTAGTTTTTAATTATTTAGAAATTTATGTTATACTTCAGTTTTTTAAATATTTGTTAAATCTATAGAATAAATGTGCCTAGTCTATGTAAAATATCTGTTCTATGCAAAGGAAAAAGAAATCTATGTATCATTTAAAATTTTTTAACAGAAGCATAATATATATGGAAAATGTGTAGATAAGGGTGCAACTCAATGATTTTTTTTGGGGGGGGCGCTGTGTTGAGCCTTCTTTGCTGCTTGGGCTTTTCTCTAGCTGTGGCAAGTGGAGGCTAATCTCGAGTTGCAGCGTGCAGACTTCTCTGCATTGCAGTGGCTTCTCTTGTTTCCGAGCACAGGCTGTAGGATGAGCGGGCTTCAGAAGTGTGGCGCTTGGGCTCAGCAGTTGTGGCTCCTGGGCTCTAGAGCACGGGCTTAATAGTTGTAACACACAGGCTGACTTGCAACACAGCAAGTGGGATCTTCCCACTCCAGGGACTGAACACATGTCTCCTGCATTGGTAGACAGATTCTTTACCACTGAGCCACCAGGGAAACCCTCAGGGAAGGATTTTTTTCATAAGCTGAATGCAACTGTGAAATCTACTCCCAGACCAAGAAACATAACATCAGCAACAACCAAGACGTTTTCTCTAAGCCCCTCTCTGGTCATCTGCCTTCTACAACATAAAATCTTCAACTTTAAACACTAGATTCCATCAGATTCTCTACCATGTAAGCTGATAACAGTTCCTTGAAGGTGAAGCATTTATTGATTCATTTATTTTCTTCTTTATTTTAGCTCTAGACTCATCCATGGCTGACTTTGTTAATCTTTACCTGAAGGCCTCATGTAGGGTTTGGAACATGGTAGGCTTTCAATAATTAGATTGACTAATAAGAATAGAAAGCAATGGAAGCAAAGAAAAAGTGAGGACATGAGCCAGAAATTATTCTTTGTGATAAAGGGGTTTCGTCTTGGTGATACTGAAGTACCAACCTACAGCTGAGCCAATTTTCATTCTTAGCATAACTCAGAATAGAGCAGAAAGAGAAGAGTAATTCCCTGGGGCTGCTTAGATCTTCTATGATAGGATCTGAGAAAGGAGCATTGATAACTTCACCATTTCTGATTCTGTTATGACACCAGAATGATTGTCTAATACAGTCTGACAAAATTCTGGCAGAGAATGTGAGCAAATGTTTCCCTTTCATTCCTTGGGGAAGTTGAAATAGTCACTTTCTGGAGACCACAAGGAAGTTACATTTGAAGGAAATGAATTTCACTAGTAGTATTTATCATTGCTCTTCTTTCTACGTATTAGAGTTTTCTTCCAATCTATTTACTGATGATTAAATATTAGAGACATATAAAATGACTACAAAATAGTCAATGATATCTAATGCTGCATTTAGTTGCCTAAATATTGTCAATAACCTTGATTTTCTTAACCTTCCATTATCCAAATGGAATTTAATTCAATGATACTAATAAAAATTAAAATGAAGTGAATGCTTATTACAAACCAGCCCTGTCATTTAAATAAGTGAACTCATTAATGCCCCAGTTTTTCACACTTTACATTTTGTGTTATTCTCATGTTAAGAAAAGGAGGCTTACAGAAGATCAGCCACTGGTCAAAGCCACAGATCAAGGGGGTCTTTGATTAGAGGCTCAAATCCAGGACTATCTGGATTCAGAACCTGGGCTTCTACCTGTTCTAAGATTTTCAGTATCTCATCCATTCTGATACTTTGGGTTTTTTTACCCACTATTAGATCCAAAATATTGGCTTCCCAGGTGATTCAGTGGTAAAGAATTTGCCTGCCAATGCAGGAGATCAAAGGTTCGATCCCTGGGTGGGGAAGATCCCCTGGAGAAGGAAATGGCAAACCTACTCCAGTATTCTTGCCTGGGAAATCCCATGGGCAGAGGAGCCTGGTGGGCTACAGTCCGTTGGGCCGCAAAAGCGTATGACACAACTTAGCGACTCAACAGCAGCAGTTTACCTACTGCTGCTGCTGCTGCTGCTAAGTCGCTTCAGTCGTGTCTGACTCTGTGCAACCCCATAGACAGCAGTCCACCAGGCTCCGCCATCCCTGGGATTCTCCAGGCAAGAACACTGGAGTGGGTTGCCATTTCCTTCTCCAATGCGTGAAAAGTGAAGTCGCTCAGTCTTGTCCGACTCTTGGCGATCCCTCGGACTGCAGCCTACCAGGCTCCTCCGTCCATGGGATTTTCCAGGCAAGAGTACTGGAGTGGGGTGCCAGTGCCTTCTCCGGCAGTTTACCTAAGGTCTCTTTAAAACTTAATGATCAAGCAGATATCCTTTTAACTAGAAAAAGAACGCGTATATATCTGTGTTTGCTATATTTCCAAAACTACTAAAGTTCCATGAAACATGGTTTCAGTTGCTATAATCTACACCTCTCTTAGGTAACTAAATAACACAATCGGCTGCATAGCAATGCACCGTAAAAGGTTCATGATAATTTTCACAGAAAAAATACATACAAGACAAACATAAGCAAAGAAAATATGTTTAGTCTGATAGTACAGTACCTTGAAAAGTACAGTAGTACAGTACAGCAGCTGGCATGCAGGAGCTGGCATCGAGCGAACAAGCAAGAAGAGCTACTGACTGGAGGAGGGAGTGGTGGTGGGAGATGGTAGAGCTGAAGGATTGTCAACAGTAAAAGACGGAAAATAATTTCACTCATGCCTGATGTTGATGGAATACATGTTCACAGCTTTGTAAGTTCACAACGTGAAGGTTTGTATGTAGGGGACTCACTGTAACTAGCCTAGAAGAGAGTTGAGAACTAAGATTAGGCTCTCTTCTATATAAAACCTTTCCAGACTTCCTTTAGGTCAAGTCCTCTTCTCTGGCTTGTCACATGGAGCCTTTGATGACCTGTTCTCCAGCTTTGTTTCACACTTTGCTCCCAATGTGAATTTTCCCACCTCTCTGAACTTCTTAATATACCTTAGACATTTCTTCAAAGTCTTTGAGAACTGTCTTGGAAACCAAAAACATGCATGCATCTATGTTTGCTAAATTTCCAAAACTACTAAAGTTCAATGAAACATGATTTCAACTGCTGTAATCTACAACTCTTGTACGTGTAACTTTAAACACAGTAAGACACCACATAGGTGACAAGGAGACAGGTAGCAATAAAAATAAAATAATGTTATTTTTGTCTTTTAAAAATGAATCACACAAATGAAGAAATAAATCTCTTTCTTTAAAACCTCGTAGATTCCTTTAGGCCATGTAAAGAGAGAAATGGAATGTGTCCAATTAAAAATGATTGAGAAACGTTATTCTTTACTTTGAAACAGACATCACTTTAATTATAATTTTTTATTCTCAGCTCAAGAGTAGAAAGACAAATTTTATATAACTGGATAGCTATTATAAAGCTAACCAGATACCTTTGTCTTTCTTCTTGCTTTTATATTAAGCCCTATAGACTAAGAGCCTGGCTATAAATAAAACTATTGATGTTAAAAGGTCATGGCTGCGACCTTTCACATGTTTCTTTTCCACTGTATCTATATACACTGTATACTTTACCCAGAGAAGAGATTCTTTATTTAAGAGAGCTTAAACTGTTCAAATTTGTAATGTACTGGGGATTTTGGAATGTCTAGGGGACTTAGTGGATAAAGAACTGACCTTTCATCTCTGAACCCAGACACAGCCCAACCTCAGATAAGTGAAAAAGTTTTGTGTCAGTTGCCTGTATGATAAACTGGTACTATCCACTATCTTCCAACCCAATTAAGCATTTACTGGCAGATCTGGCCTCAAGAGGCACATGAAGTGCAGAAATGGAATTACTTCTACTCCTAGAGTGGGTGTCTGAAACTTCAAGATAGGATTTCAAGGTTTTAAGTGGAAAGCTTTGACCAAAGTAGTATCTACAGCTGGAAAACCATAGACCCCTGTGAAAACTGCCCCTCCTTCCCACAGTCACATGCAAATTTGAGATACTAGAACACTTTTCAATATTCATACTTTTGTTTGGTGTGTCATTAAATACAATTTGTAAGATTTTTAAAATTCTATTTCTTTACAGAAAAAAAAATAACTTGAATGTAATAGGGAGTAGCAGTTGTATGACGTCATTAGGAGCATGCAATACAATTTGCTGTTAATAGAGCCAACTTAACATTCACAGAATCATAGAAGAGTGTGGACTAGAATTTCTAAAATATTAAATAAAATACACATTTCTGCATTTTATTTCATAGTAGGTGATATGAAGTGTTGACATTTTCATTTTATTATTTAGATTTTACTTGGTTCCCTGGTATCTCAGGTGCTAAAGAGTCTGGCCGGAGAAGGCGATGGCACCCCACTCCAGTACTCTTGCCTGGAAAATCCTGTGGATGGAGGAGCCTGGTGTGCTGCAGTCCATGGGGTCACAAAGAGTCGGACACAACTGAGAAACTTCCCTTTCACTTTTCACTTTCATGCATTGGAGAAGGAAATGGCAACCCACTCCAGTGTTCTTGCCTGGAGAATCCCAGGGACGGGGGAGCCTGGTGGGCTGCCATATCTGGGGTCGCACAGAGTCGGACACGACTGAAGCGACTTAGCAGCAGCAGCAGCAGCAAAGAGTCTGCCTGCAATGCAGGACACCTGAGTTTAATTCCTGGGTCAGGAAGATCCCCTGGAGAAGGAAATGGCAACCCACTCCAATATTCTTGCCTGGAAAAATCCCATGGACAGAGGAGCCTGGTGGGTTACAGTCCATGGGATTTCAAAGAGTAGGACATGACTGAGTGACTAATACAATATTAAAATGAATTTTTTAATGAGTGAAATATTGGAAATAATTAAAGGACCATATAAGCTCCTTGAGGACATGATCGCTGTTTTTTGCTTCTTTGATTTTTCAGATATTCAACCTAGTAATGCACAGTAGATGTACACGTTCTCCTTTACAACGAATGAATGACCAGAGGTGTTATTCCATATCAGGAGGTCATTGTAAGCTTTTTTTAAAAAATGCTAAATGTTTCAGTTTTGCAAAAATAATGAGTGGGGGGTGGGGAGGTTGAGCAATTCGTACCAAAATATTCAAATACTTAAAAATTTCAGCAATGAAAAGCATCAGGTTAAACTTGTAAACGCTTTACTGCAATGGGAGGTAACAGAATGATTAGAGGGAAGACAATGGCCAATGTCATTTAAGTAAATTTTTATTTACATTCTACTAAGAACTTTGTAACATGCAATTCTACATCAATTATTTTAAAATTAACAGAAGAAAAACAAACAATGTTTTTCCCCCTGAGTATATATGCCATATGATAGGGAAATTAAAATGTTGTAAAAACTATTAATTTGATCACTTTTGTTGGATTGCAGGTTATTTTCACTTTTTAATATTTTTCCATATTTTGGTGACTATTAGACAATAAACATCTATTATTCTTTTTTACCAGAAAAAATAACCTCTGAAATAAATACTGCTCCCTAAATTCAACCTCATTACACCTTTCTGTTTAGTCATCACTCATATTTGAAAAACTAAGTATAGACTCACTCTGTAAATGTTGGATGTTACATGGGAGAATCCTTGAACATTTTTCAGTTATGAGTAATTTGACTTGAAATTTGAGTGAAGGTGAACTCAGTTAAGGTGAATGACTCACACTTAAGAACAGAGGTAAGAATGGCTGGAATGGAACAAAAATTTGAAAGTACTTAAAGGGTCTGTGAGCCCATTTTTGTTTTGTAAGTTCATTTGTATCATTTTTTAGATTCCACATATAAATGGTATCATATGATATTTGTCTTTCTCTGTCAAAAACAAATTTATGGTTATCAAAGGGGAAAGGTGGAGTATGAAAGTGAAAGTTGTGTCTGACTCTTTGCGATCCCATGGACTGTATAGTCCACGGAATTCTCCAGGCTAGAATACTGGAGTGGGTAGCCTTTCCTTTCTCCAGGGGATCTTCCCAACCCACGGATTGGACCCAGGTCTCCCGCATTGCAGGCAGATTCTATACCAGCTGAGCCGCAGGGAAGCCCAAAGTGGAGTATGGCTAGGGATAAATTAGGAGTTTGGGATTAACATACACACGCTAGTATATGTAAAATAGATAACCAACTATATAATACAGGGAACTCTACTCAATATTCTTTAATAACCTATATGGGAAAAGACTTTGAAAAATAACAGATATATGTATATCTATAACTGAATCATTTTGCTTATACTTAAAACTAACACATTGTAAATCAATTATACCTCAGTATAAAATAAAAATTAAATAAAAAAATAAAGGGATCTGGGTTGAGAGGTTCAAACAAAAAGCAAGCAAGCCTCTTTTGATCCATATAGATAGATGATCTGTATACTTTATATTATTGGGTTTCACCAAAGTTAATCAAATAAAACAAATCATTACCCAGTTGTACTTTAGTGAAGGCATGAAAAATAAGTAGCAAAAATATTAACTAAATAAGTAGTAACAACATCAAGAAAAGAAGAAAAATCCAGAGGGTAAAAGATTGAAAAGATAGGAAATACCCAAACTATTATCAAATTGAAGGTGAGAAAATGATGGTACACTCTGTCTACACAGAGTAGATTAGAAATGTGGGTTGAATATCTGAGAAGGATTGGAGTAGATTATTGATGTGCAGAAAAATCAAAAGTTAGAATACAGGTTTTGTGACTAAGGATTTTTGGCTTGATATTTTAAGATGATCTATTTTCTCCATATGGCTTTTCAAAGGGAGAATGGATGTAATCAGTAAGAACCATTTAGAAATGGCTTATTCTGGAAATAATATCTTCTTTCACTCACTATTTTTCCTACCTAACAGAGAAATTAAATATGAAACCCAGAATTCTGACATCATCACACAAAGATTTCAGCCTTTCCAAATCTTTTGTTTAAAGTTTTTTTTGCGTGTTTTCAGAAACTATAGAAATAAAGCTTTCAGTTACTTTGAAGAAAAAGTGAAAGTGTTAATCACTCAGTCATGTCGGACTCTTTTCGACCCCATGAACTGTAGCTTGCCGAGCTCCTCTGTCCATGGAATTCTTCAAGCAAGAATAGTGGAGTGGGTAGCCATTTCCTTCTCCAGGGGATTTTCCTGACGTAGGGATAGAACACAGGTCTCCTGCATTGCAGGCAGATTCTTTACCACTGAGCCACCAGGGAATCCCTTCAGTTGCATTGAGTTCATTGCTCAGTCGTGTCCGACTCTTTGCGACCGCATGGACTGTAGCCTAACAGGATCCGCCCTCCACAGGATTCTCCAGGCAAGAGTACTGGAGTCGGTTGCCATTTCCTTCTCCAGGGGATCTTCCGGACCCAGGGATCGAACCCGGGTCTCTGGCATCCCAGGCAGACGCTTTAACCTCTGAGCCACCATTACTTGGGGTAAATCATTGCATTCTCATGGCCAAGCTATAAAACCACAAATGTCTGCAAACATCACTTTCACATGAATTCCGTATTTCCACAGTTCTTTTCTATGCAACCCCTTTGCAGCACGTGTAGCCATTGTAGTTGAAATAGCTACTTGCTTATTAACTTAACATAGGTGTATTTCACTAGACATGAGGACAAAATTATGTCTATTTTTGCACTATTGCATCTGAAGCGCCTGACTGCATGGTACATAGTAGGTGCTTAGTAACCTTTGAATTGAATCAATGAATAAATAAAGCACTTTTTTTAACTTTCATTTTTACTTAACTCACATGAAAGGAAACAGATGCCTGGAACTAAATGACTTTCTATTGTTCTGAAATGATTTTTTTTCACTATTTTGAAGGCAAAATAATACTTTTAAATTTCATTGATTTGGAAATCAGTATTTTTCTCGAAAATAAGCAATAAGCGCATATATGATACCAAATTCCACAAAATATTTAATGAACAAAATACCAGTTTAACTAATAAAATGCAAGTCACTGATGATCCTTATGCATTTTTTCTTTAAAATTTATATTTCTCATCCATAAAGGGTTGTTTACAGAGGTCATAAATTATCATTTAAAACCATGTCCACTTCTTCAAAGTTTGCAAATACTCAATGCATAGTAAAAGCCAAGAGAAGACCACTTGCTTTAAAGATGATAATACTTTTGGAATGTTAATAGTGTAAAACTTTCTACAGGAAAATTATTTCTTTACTGAACTGGGAAATAGTCAGCTTGGCTTAGTCCATTTTGCACCTTTGTGCTGGGGTATCTCTAGGTTTAAATGACAGCAGCTTCAGTATTTTCAATCCCTTAATCCTTAAGGAGCATAGGTTTCAGTTCAAGACAGCTTCACACAGAACATAAGAAAAGACCCTGTGAGCCTACCTCACATACGATGATCTGTTTTTCAGCTGCGATTTTTCACTTGCATCCCGTAGTAAAAAATGACTTTGAGGCAAACCAGTGTCAAATAATTAATGCATTTTCAATGGAGGGCTGCTTTTTTTTTTTTTTTTCCACTCTGCTATAATGCAATGCATGGAAAGCCATAAATGCTTTCATGTAAGCCACTGGTACCTGTGGTTTTCATCACTGTTTCACTGGATCCCTCCCATTAGAGAAACTTTGTGAGGTACCTGAGCTGAAATGGAACAAAAAACTGGCCTGGGAGGGTTTACATCTGGTAGCCTACCCCATTACTTAAACAGGCTACATCTTAAAAAAGAAAAAGTTATACAGGTTGAATTGGGGCAATTATATTCTGATCTAAGACATATATATTTGTTGATTATTTCCAGGTGTTTTTAAAAAAGCATGTTTTCTTGATCTATAATTAATATTTTGCTAATAGAGCTCTAGAAAAATGCTGCAAAACCGCTCATGATTTCTCCATGCCATAAATGATAAGAACTAATAGCAACCATATTAAATTCGTAGGTTTTTAAGCATTATCTTAGTTTGTGTCATAACTATTATTTAAAATTATAATATCCAGGTGCTGTATGTGGTATTTGATCAAAGGGAATGGAAATGTAATGAGTTATAAGTTTTCTCCCTGAGGACTCAAACTGAACATAATGGAAGAGGGTGTGATTTATTTTCTGAGTCATTCTGGAAACAGTTATGAAAACCTTTAGTTAAATGCTGGTAACCGGGGTTATTGAATCTGCTGCTATTTACCACTTACAGGGGGCAGTGTATGAGTGCATTTTTTGGAGGGGAAACCAAACTAAAATGTCTTTTAAAAACTCTATATATCAGTGAGCATTACTATCACCTGCTGATTTTTTAATGAATATTTCCAGACTCCCTATGACATGTCCATAGGAAAAAAAAAAAAAAAATCCAGACTTTAAAATTGACCTTTACAGATAACAAAAAATGACACTTGATTTTTTTTTTGATGGTGATGAATGCATCATCTAAATTACAATGAGCAGGAGAGCTGTAATTTTATGGGAACATTTCTAATTTTTCCCACATTAACCTTGTGTTAAGAAATGCTGACAACTTTGAATTACAGGACTAGATCCACTTCCCATTCTTTGCCGTCAGTGAAAATGATCAGTCCTTTCCCTTTAAGCAAATGCAATAAGGAAGCAGCAGTAGAGGGCTGAACACTTTCTTTTTTTTTTATTTTTGATCTTCCTCAAATATTGTTTGACCTTAATCACTGTCTTCCAACAAGCTTAATGTGACATCACCTTGAAACAAAAACACACAGCCTCTCAAGTCTGGCTCGGGAATGAAAAAGCCCTGATTATTAGTCCTCTGTGTGATCTTTTCAGATTGCACTGATGAGATGAAGTTTAATCTCGTTTCTCTCCTCTCCAGTACCACAAACCACAGGCAGTTTAAGGCAGCCTGAAAATCTCTTACATCTGGAAGAGCAATAATTCATGGGATTTTGCCTGACAGCCATGACAGGCAGCGGGGCAGCCAGAAACAACGTCTCTTATGTTGTGCTATTTGCAAAAAATCAGAAGAGGAGGAGCCGGCACAGGATCACATCCTTTAGCATATGTTCGTGGAGAAAACCCTTTTATTTCCTGCCAGATGCCTCATGAATAGGTCCTAAATATTACATAGACAGTAGCTATCACTTCCAAACAGAATTCCTGGGTGTCTGCTAAGCTGCAAGGCATATGAAGGCCTATTGTCTGGGCAAAGGGTCATGGTTAAATTTGCACAGATTTTTTAAAATAGATATTTCAGATTCTACATGTGATTTATAGGCATTTGCACACCCTGCTGTGCATGAATATGATACCATCTTCTGAGCAGGATTATTTCGTGAAATGTATATGGGATTTAGCTACAGTAACTTTTACTGGGCAGCTTAGAATGGCCAGCCAAAGTACTAGAATTTACTGCAGCACAGCTTGCGCTGTCAGGCTTGGGGTTGGTGTTTATGATTTCTGCAGAAGCAGAAATAAACAACTTCTCCTTAATGGCCTTCTTTATGTGGAGGCAGCAGTGGTCCTACGTGGTCTCACAACAGTAGCTGGTGCAGCCGTCTGTCCTGTTTCGTGTGGAACCAGTGTCTGAAAATTTGCATTTCTGCTATTGAGTTTTCTGCAACAGTAGCCAGAAATGGGGGAAGTCGGGGAGCCTGCAAACATTTGAATGGGTTAGCATTTCCACTCTACTGTTTTCAGCACTATAAATATATTGTGGATAGAATGACTCAGTTTTAAGACTCCAATGGAGAGACGAGAAGGAAACGGCCAGATTTATTTTCAGGTTGTACACCGTCAGTATATCCTGTAAAAATACTCATCAAAGAAAATTTAAATGACTTCTATGAGAGGATTGTATTTCCAAAGAATGCTATATAGTTCAATCACCATTCAATATGCATTTCAAGGTATATTTTAGCCATGTTCAGAATTATATGAGGCATAAGTACAAGTGTATGAAGGTGTCAAATATATTTTTTCCTATTTAGGCAAAACTAAAAAAAAAGTAATTATCTAAAACTTTCCTGATGAAACAACCGTTTGTAAAGTTCCAGAGAATGTTGACATACGGTGTATATAGGAGCAGGCAGAAAATACATTTTTAAAAAACGAGACAACCGTTTCATGCCAAAGAAAAACAATTCCTTTGCCAAACTACACATTGTTAACTTAAAATGTGTTCCATGTGGAAGTAGGAAGACTGATTTTAAGGAAAGGCTAGTGATCTGAAGTCAGCTGGCTTTATGCCTGTCAACTACACATTTTGGCTTCTAGTTTTACAGCTAGAATTGGAAATATTTATTTCCCCTATTTAAGACTAGTTCTTTTCCTTTGCCTAGTAAACCAATCCATTTGCCTGTAAACATGCATACAGGAAAAAAAAAAAAAGATTTCCAAGCGATACGCAAGGGAAGAATAATTTAAAATCTCTTGCAGGCAGCATATTATAGCTTGGAAAGATTGTATTTTTTTCTGCTCTCATTTGGTCCAGCCCTTTTGCCAGCATTTTTGTGTACTCATCACATTTTCTGGAAAGAAATTAAATTACCAAAGCCTTCGGTTCTTGAGTTTGAAAGCTTATGACCACAAGATAGACACATCGTTGGAAGACATATCTCTACTGATGACAATATTTACCTATCACCACTATTTAGAATTACCAACATCAACAAGCCTTCATATAGCCTGTTATTGGTTACTTTGATTTCTGGTCATAACATCATGGTCTTAGGCAGGTTACAGATGAATTCTGAAAGGCAGCATGAATATACAGTGATGAGCAGTTATTGGAAAGACCTTACAAAGGGAAAGAATCTTGATTTTTTTAAGTCTAAAATTCATTTGATAGTCATATCAAACTTACATTGGATCACTTAATGTATCATACCTTTTCCAGCATTTGGTCTTTGGAATAAGGAATCTAGGAAAAAATGATTCCTTTCAAAGCATTCTTAGGTTGTTTTATGTAATAGGAAGTAGTGGGAATTGGAACTTCAAAAATATGTGGCCTTGTAGCATTGATTTCAGTATCACTCTCTAAAAGACAAATCCAGAGGCTTTTGGTAGTCAGATTTTAGTAAGTCTGAGTGGGCAAGAGCTATTTATTGCAATTCTGAGAGCGTAAAGTTCCTCCTTTTCACATATATCCCTTTGCTGGAATACCCAAGTTTTATTTATGATTTTGGATTTTATTTCACAGCATTCCAGTTTAGTTTAGCATGATGTATTTAATAACCATGTCGACTGTCTTAATTACCCTATAAAGCAGGGTTCCATTGCCATTTGACCCTCCACGGCATTCCAGAAAAACTGCGGGACCATGATAATTACCAACCGCCTGTGAGAAAATTAAACAAAAAGGCCCAACTTTTAAACCACCATTTTAAACGACCTATTACATCTCAGGAATAAATCATTGATGAAATAGCCTGCTTAACAGGAAAATAGCTATTCCATAGCAAAGAATTTCCCCTTGCATGATCATGAAGAGAATCTCAAGTATTCTTCAGCTCCAAAGGTTAGATTTTATGTCTGTCCAATGCCTTTTAATGACACATTTTTGTGTAATTTTACTGTAATCAAAGCCTTTTCCAATAGAGGTTACAGGCTGTGGCTGTTTTGTCAGTCTGAAGCATTTTACTATCCATAGAGTATTAAATGCACTTAGATCTGGCCAGAGGAAAGAAAAATCTGTTTATAATTGGAGAGAATTCAAATTAAAAGAAGATCTATGAATAGTTTTATTTCCTTTGATTAGACAGTCATTTGCTATACATTTTGTGAAAAGTGCTAATCAATCACTCTGCGGGATAAGATTGATTTATTAATTGCTGCTGTAGTCCAAAAAATAGTGACCAGCTTTGAAGGTCTAAATGTCTGGATTAATTTCAGAGTGGTGCCAATCTGTCATAACTAATCATGATATATTGTTATGCTTATTTCTATGTAATAGTTCTATCAGTCTGAAGTTCAACAAACATAAAGCTTAAATTCTCTTCTCCCCACCCCTTGCTCCCCACGGATAAATATTTGTTTTGAGAAAATTGATATTTTACATACGTTTCCTATTATGGTTCCCAGTGTTAAGTTGGAGATATGCTAGATAATTCTTTTCTGATCTCAATATAAGCCAGTGATTAAAATCATCACTTAAAAAATTTGCTTTTTTGAGTACAGCCCAAGTGAGAACATAGGAAAATTGCAAGCTTTTGTTCTTGCAATAATTTTGACTTTTTTCTCAGCACAAAGCAAGATAAGCACATGTGTTTTGAGGTCACACAAGGTCCATTCCCAGGTTTCTAACACTGGTCTTTTTTTTTTTTTTTTTCCCTATTGGCAAATTGCCTGGCGTCCAGGGAAGCTGGCCAATGGGTACTAGAAATAATTGGGTGAACAAGTGTGCTTTTCTGGCAAGACTCTACAAGAGAAAAGACAAGTACTAGATTTGTTATGAGGCATTCCTTACTCATTTTGTTGCTCGCCAGCTGTGTGATCTTCAATAAATTACTTGCCTTCTCTGAGTTGCAGTTTTCTCACTTGGAAATAATGGTAGCTATTTCACAAGGTTTGAGGGAGGATTAAATAAGATAATATATATAAGATGTCGTCCATAAGGTTTGACTCATAATAGTTTGTGTTGGATTTGATTTTTTGGCTCTGTCTCCAACTGAGTTCACAGTAGTCTGACTAATGCTTTACTAAATGTTTTCTTATTGAAATCCACTCAAAAGCTCCAAGGTTTAACACTGAAAAGAGATCGCCAATTAGCAAGGAGTGGCTGATCAAGGAGCCTTAATCTATTTCCTGAACCATTTATGACACATGAATTATGACGGCTGCCAGCGCCAGTTCTCAGTGCTTCATTCCTCACTACTCTTCAAAAGTTTTGTCCCATCATAGATAATTCCCTTGGTTGTTTTTAGCACAGTCGAAGAAGCCTGAAGTCTTAAAATAATTCTAAAATACTTTGAATGAAAGAAAAGATAAATAGGCAAAAAAATTAAAAATCGTTAGCTTCTTGAAGTAGAGATTTTGACTCATCATAGTTAGCTCTCACCAAGGTCTGTCTGGTGCTAGATGTAAACCTAAGGACTTTTCAAAGTATGATTTTCTGCAGATGTGTGCCCAGGAGTGGGCCTACTGGATCATACGGCAAGTCTATTTTTAGTTTTTTAAGGAACCTCCAGACTGTTCCCTATAGTGGCTGTAGCAATTTACATTCCCACTCATAGTGTGAGAGGGTTCCCTTTTCTCCACACCTTCTTCAGTATTTGTTGTTTGTAGACATTTTGATGATGCTCAGATGGCCATTCTGATCCCTGCGAGGTGATACCTCATTGTCATTTTTATTTGCACTTCTAGATAACTAACAAAGTTGAGAATCTTTTCATGTGCCTTTCGGCCATCTGGATGTTTTCTTTACAGAAATATCTATTTAGATCTTCTGCCCATTTTTGGATATTTTTTAAATTTTATATTGAGCTTAATGAGGTATTTGTATATTTTGGAATTAATCCTTAAATATTTTCTCCCATTCAATAGGTTGCCCTTCGTTTTGTTTATGGCTTCTTTTGCTGTGAAAAAGAGATTACCATACTAAATGAAGTGAGTCAGACAGAGAAAGACAAATATAAACATCATATCAGTTATATGTGGAATCTAAAAAAAATGATTCAAATGAACTTATTTCCAAAACAACATAGACTCACAGACCTAGAAAACAAACTTATGGTTACCAAAAAGGAAAAGGGGGACAGGGAGGGATAAATTAGGAGTTTGGGACTAAAACATACAGACTACTATGTATAAAATAAGCAACCAACAAGGACCTATTATGCAACACACGGAACTATACTCAATATCTTGCAATAACCTATATTGGAAAAGAATCTAAAAAATAATATATGTGCGTGTGTGTGTGTGTGTGTGTGTGTATTTATAACTGAATCACTTTGCAGTACACCTGAAACTAACACATTATAAATCAACTATACTGCAATAAAAATTTACAAAAATAATCTTATGGACTTTGTTCATGTGTCTCTGGTCTGTGTTTCACACTCTTGGTTGGTCATTGAAACATGGAGAATGTCTCATCTTCCACTGGAAAATAACTGTTCTTTTCAACACATTAAGCTCTGGTATTCAGGCTTAGTGCTAAACATGAGCCGAGCCACCCACTTAGGAATTTTCAACTCAAATCAATAGAGTGACATCACAAATTATCTCACTTTTCAGGTGAGACACACAGGGAATAACTAGGTCAGTGAAAGCAACCAGCCCAGTGTAATTCCCCAATTGCAGTTACTATAACATTAGTGAAACTGCATTTCTTATGAAAACAAATCTCAGCATGGGCCCTGGTATAAAATTATCCAGGTGAAGATGGATAACCCTGATCCAGTAGCTTCTAAAATCTACTCTTAATTAAGGTTCTCTTGAACTATTGCCTCACCCTCTAGTGTGGCAGCTTCAACGATTCTGAATAGGATTTAGAGGGAGTGATAACTTGGATGGGAAAATTATCACTTTTTGACTAACTCCAAACTAAAATTTTTAATTTTGTTCAAATTTGAATGCAGACAATAAATCACACATAATATTAGCATAATAAATCACAGATATTTTCATATTTATATGAAGCAGTAGTTAGATCTGTTACTATATATTATTATTTAATGCATTCATAATGAAGCATATATATTACTTACCATAAATTGTTTTTAAAACATTTCAATAACTGCATTTAAATATCATAGCTTTCTTTTCCTATATGTTAAATTTTCTGATGTAAATGCACTCTTCTTAGATGGAGTTTTTAGACTTCTCCAGACTTCCAGTGAAGTCTATGACTCAAGAAGTTTGAGAAATGATGCTGTTGACTTCATCTTTTCACAGCAATCTGCTCTGCTTCTGATAGTAGACTATGCTTTTAAGAGAGAAAAAAGTGAATCAAGCTGGTCAAAAATTTTTGCCCAGATTTCAGGCTACAAATGACAATAAAATGTCCTTTTTTTCAGTTTAAAAAAATTTCAATTTATTCTTATTTTTGTTGAAGTATAGTTAATTTACAATGTTGGGTTAGTTTCTGTTGTACAACAAAATGATATTTTATTTTAGTTTTAATTAGTAAAATGTCTTTTTCTTTTTGATGAAACTGTGCAGCACTGGTTCCAGGGAACCATGTTTACCATTAGGTGAAAAAAGTTCAGTGGTAGAAGAAAGTAAAACCAACAGGTGAGACAAGGGAAGGAGGTGGAGAGTAGAAAGTCCTGATAATTGTTCTTATCCCTAGATCCAGTCCCTGAGACCAGCCCCAGTCTTCCATGTATGATCTACATAAGACAATGGATTTCCTTTTAAACTTAGTTTGTGATGGATTTCTGGATCTTCTAACAACTATGACGACAACGAAAACATCCCAACTAATACAGAGAAATATCTTGACCTCTTTCATCTCTGACTCAGGCAAAATCTCTTTCCTTAGAACACCAGTATTATGGATGTCTATTCCTTCTATTCAGAATCCTCCCCTCTTCATTCCTACAGTGTTAGTCCCTCAATTGTGTCTGATTCTTTGTGACACCATGGACTGTAACTCACCAGGTTCCTCTGTCCATGGGATTTCCCAAGCAAGAATACTGGAGTGGGTAGCCATGCCTTTCTCCAGGGGATCTTCCTGACCCAGGGATCAAACCTGGGTCTCCCATATAAAAGTAACACATTTTCCCTTGGGATACTGTCTCTCCCTATTCTCAATCTTTTCCATACTGTGGATGAGGTTGACGTATCTTAAGTGGAAAGAGTAAGGATGTAATGCAGGACTCAGCCACTCAGTGTGTTTCCTGATCCTGGCCAGGTTCAATATAGGTATAATATGGAACATTGGGAGTCAAGTGCTTTTATGAAACTTGAGAAAAGACATAGCTCTTTCCATTGGGACTGCTGACAGCAAGAAGTGATGCTGGAGGTACCAGATCTCTCTCTCTGTGGAATGCTGAGCAGAGACTTTGAAATGGACCAGATCCTAGTGACATCATTTGAGCCCCTACAACCAGTCATACCAGTGATCGATTCTTATGCACTCAGCAGTCTTCAAAACAATAAACAGCTTTCACATTTTTTATCATCTAAAGTCACTTTGAGTTTGGCTTGTGTCTTGAAGTCAAAAAGAGTCCTGAATAATACACCCTTAGTACCCAAGCCAGATCAAAGTCCTCTAAAATCTTTTTTTTTTTTTTTGGCTAAATGTTGCCATTCAGAGTCCAGTTGTGTGGCTGGGGTTTCATCCTTCTCTGGGAACACATGTGATGTCAGTAGTCACTAGAATCAATAAACTGCCTTCTCTGAAAAAAGGTTTGTGAAGACCTTTTAATGCTTTGTTTGAATTAAAACCTTGCATGTTTCAAGGTACACTGTACAGCAGTGATCCCTGATTTCTTGGTGGCCAGACCTGGGACTTTAGAGTTGTGTCACTGACTCCATACCATCTTAGAGAAGTGAAAGAAGCAGTCCAAGCCATTAAGAGTTAAGCCCAGTGCTTTTATGAAAACTGAGAAGAGATAGACCTCTTTCCACAAGAATGCTTGTGTCTAGGAGAAGTGACATGGGAGGCACTGGGGAGAGGTGAAGAGACAAGCCCAGTCACATTTGTCCAAAACTAGAAACTGTTCATGCTTCTGTCTTGCTATGGGACCTAGTCCTCTGAATGACACAGCTCAATATCCCGATCCTCTCCCTTCAGTATTTTCAAAATTATACCTCTTCTCTATTCTCCCATTTTGAATGAATGAATGAGTGACTGAATAAATCAGGCCATTTTGAAATTGGCCTGAATGTAGAATTGACCTGCCATATCTGGGCCATCTGCTACCTTACCTGTTTGCCCTTGTTAATTCTACTTTTTTTTTCTCACTTCTTGTACCTGCGCTCAGCAATTTTGGCTCCTAATATAGTTTGTGGCCAGGTTTGTAACACGAGAGTATAAACCTAAACCCCCAGATAGAGGATGAAGATGTCGAATAGGAAAATATGAAAATAGAAGTAAGCTTAGGGAAATTAGTAAAAATAAAAATGCCTCAGCTTCCACCGTCCTCAATAGCTTGCTTGATCATTTGTGGAGCACACAGCATTTATCCAAATTATCAACACCTTCCACCCCAATTGCTGACATTTTCTATTTTATTTTCCTAATTCTTGGTCTCTTTGAACAAAGGATATGGTCTTATAGACCAGTGGTGGTTTCCAACATTTTTGGCACCAGGGATCAGTTTCATGGAAGACAATTTTTCCATGGACTAGGAGTTTGGGGGGGAGGTGTTGGTTTGGGGATTATTCCAGCACATTACATTTATTATGCTGCTGATCTGACAGGAGGTGGAGCTCAGGTATAATGCAAGTGCTGGAAAGTGGCTGTAAATACAGATGAAGCTTCCTCACCTGCTGCACACCTCCTGCTGTGCAGCCCAGTTCCAGAGGTTGGGGACCCCTGTTATAGACCGCTCTACAAAACATCTCAGTTCCTTTAAGATCAAGACCAAGAGAGTCATATTTCCACAGACCCCACTTGCTCTTTACCTTCTCAGGCCTTATATTTTATCAGAGAAGCTCTTCTTATCCAGCTATTGTCAGCATGAAAAACCTCAACTGTAGGTACATTTTATACCTTCAAAGACTGTGTGCAACCAAGAGATTCCAGGTCTCTTCAGTCTGTGGGTAAAAAAATAATACATATGATTATTAATGCCAACATTTCAATTCCAGTTACATATAAATATGTATCAAGCACTTCTCAAGGGCTGGGCACGATGCCATGTGCTGAGGTTACAACTAGTTAAATGAGACAACACTGTTACTATCTGCACATCATTACCCACCAAAAGAGGAAGGCTGGCTTCAGACAAATCATTAAAATGTGCAGAATATTAAAATGTTATAGTGGGATCTAAGCTAATCTTGGAGGTCAGGAAAGGCTCATCAGATGATGTAACATTGAAGGATGAGTACTTAGTTAAACTAAGAAGCAAGAGAAAGCTTCTCTGACTCAACAAAGAGAATATTCAAAAGGGACAAGACATGAGGATCAAAAGTATCAGAGAGAATAGCAAAGCTAGGGGGAGCACAGTGCTAGGGGAGAGCAGGGAGGTGGGAAGGAGCCAATTCTGGAGAGCCTAGTAAGCCATGTTAAGAATGTTTTTAATTAAAGTAGACTTGAAGAAAACTAAACAGATTTGGAACAGATGCTGGGAAATGGGAAAGAGCTGTCGAGAGAGGAGCAGAGGGATTGCTAGTGTTTGCGAAGGCCTGGCTGAGGTTGGGACATCATGACAATGTAATGAAAGCAATCAGCACAGCTATTTAATTTTCTCCAACAACACTTAGCAGCTTGGAAATAAGCATGATGAAAATAGGCAACTTGTTTGCCTCAGAATTAGGGATTGGCTTGGTATGTGCAAAAGTATAAAAGGAAAGGAAATGAAGGATGTTGGTTTGAGCGGTGGCACTAAGATTGGTCATGAGACCCATGTCATGCAAGTAAGGGGCATTTAATTTGGCGGGAGGGTGTACTGGGCCTTCGTAGTGTGCACGGGCTCTTCATTAGGATGTGTGAGGGCCTCTCTGGTTGCCCCGCAGCATGTGGGAATCTTAGTTCCCTAACCAGGGATCGAACCTGTGTCCCTTGCATTGTAAGGTAGATTCTTAACCATTGGACCACCAGGGAAATTCCAAGGAAGTAGCATTTAGAAAACACATACAGCAGGATGAATACCCAACACAACCTTGGGAGTACTGATCCCCTTAGTCACTTCCAGGTTCCACCAAGGTCTGTGAACTTGAGGAAGTTTCTACAAACGTTTGAGCTAAAAAAGCAGAGTTTGCTAATTTCTTAACTCTTAATTTTGGGGGAGGGGAAAAAAACAGGAGTTTAGCCCAGGGTTAAGCACACAGTAGACACTCAACACATGCTATTTTATAAGGAAAAGGGAAAAGTAGATGAGTGCAGAGCCTAAGAGATGTGGAGAAGAACCAGTACAGGACAGTAAGTGCTGGAGGAGTTAAAGCCCCAGCATTGCAGGACTGAGGATGGAACAGAGGTAAAACCATCTTGGAAAGTTAGAGGCTGACTCACTAAAGAGTGAGAATGAAAGCCATTCGAGTAGTGGAAATCCAAACACCATGAGAGCAGCATTTTACAGACCATCAACTTGTGACCCATGATGATGACAAAGGAAAACTGTGGTCCAGGAACCCAGAGCCTTCATGAAATGTCTGGTAGAAGGCATGATGTAGAATCAGCTACGGACATTCCAAGGGAACAAGATGTTCAATTTAAGATTTTCGCACCCTTAATTATTCCTGTTCCCTTCCTGAGTCTTCAAGTTCTCCTACTCTTCCGATTCTTTCCCTGAACTGACTGTTACATTGCTGCTCTTGTGATTAAAACTCTGATCCTTGTCTTTTCTGGCTGTGATCCTCATTGGTCCTCTGCTCAGAACCAAGGTCTGATACACACATTCTCCAGAAGCTTCCTTCTTTCTCCATTGCCTGACCACATTTTAAACTGGGACAAATCCGGATTCTTGGAGCAAAGCCTGGATTCTCCAAACGGCCTGTTGTTTTTCAGCTGCTAAGTCACGTCCGACTCTTGGCAACCCCAAAATGGACTGCTCTTCACTAAATGCTGTGCCCTTAATCATAGCCTGCCATCATTTTACCACAAACACTTTGTGTACCTGTCCCAGTCGGGGCTTGTGGCAGGGGCTGGGTTCCTTCACTGTCATTGACTCTGTAGATTGAAACAATGGGCTTCCTCCCTTTTGATGACACTGCCCTTTGTGACTCTAAGCTGTAGAATTTTGCCCGCTTCTCATCAGCACTACGTCCTTTAGTCCTGATCGTCCTCAATGAGTTTCCACGGAGTTCATAAGCTTAATGCACTGTCTGTGGTTCCCTGCTTCCCTCCTTATATTCTTACCTGAGAGATTTCTCTTAAATCCAATTTACTTAACTATCACTCTGCTACAGATGACTCTCAAAGTGACAGTCTGTTTCTGACCTGGCCCCCAAGCTACAGACTGGGTTCCGGATAACTCACCAAAGTGAAAATTGAAATAATAATAGGGGCTAGTATTTGTTCAGTGCCATAGAGTTTACAAATTACTCTTTATCACTTTCTTTAAGGACACGATGGGATTTATTTGTACAGCCAGTGATTTACATGTCCCTCCTGCCCTCTGTTGAGGTTCTAGAGGAGGAGGTTCTATTCTTTTCTCCTTTGTGATGTGCTGTTGCCTTTCAGTTTATTCTTGGTACAGTTCCCTCTTACCTCACATGGGAAATGTTTGCCATCAATTATCTCTTTTCTCTCCTAGGTCTTCAATCTCAATATTCCTTCTGCCAACAAAAGTGTTCACCACACCCAACCTCCCCATTCTCCAGATGACCTCCCTTCAACCTTGACTCCCTTGACAAGATGGCCTCTTTCTTGAACTTGCTTTCTTCACTTCATTACACTCAATTTTCTCCTCATTACTATCAAGTGTCCACACCCACCACACTCCTGAAGCTCAGCTCTTAAAAGCTATGCAGCTTCAAGGCAGTGCCTGCAAATGTGGATTTACCCTTTCAAAACGGAACTATTTCTTGCAAATAAAAAACTGGGAGAGGACAACCTCTCCATCTCTACTCTAATCCCCTTTCAAACCAGGCTTTGGCCTCTTCTAATCTGGAAGAAAAGACACTACAGCCCAAATTCAAAGAGAAAAGGAACAAAATTTAACTCTTTGCTGTGGAGTTTCCAGAGCCCAACTCCTCAAGATATAAGGGCAATTTCAGAGATTCCCTAGGGTAACTCTGATATGAGGTTACCACCCCAGGTACAGATTTTAGAACTTCTCTAGGGCAATGTTCTATGCTAATGTATCCCTTAATTATAAACATAAATAATCTCCTCAAAATTTAACCTTATTTACCTCTCTGCAGCAGTCCACACATGAGTGCACTTTTTATAACATCTTTTTACTTAGTACATTAAACATTACTTTTTATGCTTCATTTCTACCTCTCTAACCATTCTTATGAAGTCTATTTTACTTCATTTTTCTTCTTTCATTTTTCCCTTAAAAATGAGTTTCCTCCAGATTTTTATCTTCAACCCCTTTCTTACATGATGCAGTCTCTCAGGAGACTTGTCCATAAACCCATCTTGTCCATAAACCCATCCCTGAACCCCAGATCTATATATTCTATTGCCTAGCAGACATTTCCATCTGAATGTACCAAAGATATCTTTAACAAATTTATCCAAATTTCAACATCTTGACTTTGTTCTTCCTCCAGTTCCAAAATGGAATTTAAGTGCAAGCTCTGATATAAAAGTAGTAGTAGGGTTCTCTGTCCTTTCTCATATAACAAAGTCACCTTCTCACAGTCACTCAAGTCAAAAATCTCAGTCATTTTTGACTCATTTATAACATTTCATGTCCTATATTTCAGACTTCCTGGATATCTCAAAATCTTATTTCTACCACATCTTTTTTATTTGATCTATTATACTTCTTTCTACTCATTCTGTCTTATCCATCTCAGGAAAATTTATTTTATTGTAAAGACCTTCCAAACACCAGTTTTCCTTCAGTTCATGTTACATGGTCATCACAGGATACCTTTGGTTCTTAACTCTGGGACTGATTTCTGATATTGAGGCCCAGGAGGAAGAAAGAGAGAAGAATTATGTTACAGGCTTTTAAAAGTTTTGCACAGAAGGGGTTAATGGTCTTTTTGCTTACATTTCATTGGCTGAAGACAATCATAAGGTCCAGCTTTACGTTAATGAATTAGGCATTACAATTTTCCCTCAGGGACAGACCCAGAAGGAATACATTGGGTAGACACACAACCAGTAGGAAAGGGCAGTGAATATTTTGAACAAATACTGCAATATACTTTATACTTTGAAATGATTCTAATGATTCTGTTCTTTATTTACTTGTAATTCTATCTACCATTTAAGGTGATCTCATCCACACCTGTGTCTTCAACAATCACTTACACATTGAAGGGTAGTCAAGTCTATATCTCTAGGCCAGATACCTCATCCAAGTTTTGGACTTCTATCCAAATACTATCAGCAAGGTCTATGTAGGTTTGCCATAGGCAATTCAATTTCAGCAAATCTCCACGTATACATTCTTTCTTCCAATCTGTTTTACATTTGTTCTTACATTTCTTATTTTGATCAACATTATATTAAAGCCCAAATCATATGATAGTTTAATTGTGTTGTTTATTAAACTATTTTCCCCCAGCCCACCCCCACCTCACAAGATAGTGAGCTCCTGGAGGTTAGGGACTGTATTTTGGGCTTCCCAGGTGGCCCTAGTGGTAAAGAACCTATCTGCCAGTGCAGGAGACATGAGATATGGATTTGATCCCTGGGTTGGGAAGATACCCTGGAGAAGGGCATGGCAACCTACTCTAGTATTCTTGCCCGGAGAAGCCCACGGACAGAGGAGCCTGGCAGGTTGCAGTCCATGGGGTCACAAAGAGACACAACCGAAACAAATTAGCATTTCACTCCAGTACCCAACTTTATGTCTGGTTCCTAACAAACGCTTGGTAAATATTGCTTTGTTGAATAAAGAAGAATGAACGCCTTGTTAAATGGTGTTTCCAGTTGCCCTCCCTCAGTTCATTCTCTACAACGTCATTGTACTTCTTTTCTGAAATTCAGAACGCATTTAATGCTTCCTAATGAATGGTGAATGGAAGACTCCTCAGCATGGCAAATGGTGCTCACAGCTAAGCACCTTGGGCTTTCCCCTTTCAGCTGCATTTTCAATCACTTTTCTCCTCGACCCCAGCCCCTATGCACCCAATGGTATTTCCCTGGTACGCTATTTCTCTGCACCTTCCTACTGCCTTTATCCAAAATGACTTGACTTCATCTCTCCTCATCATCTTGGTTTTTTCTTCCTGCTCAAATTCTAAGTACCAGTGGAGTCAAATGTCAAGTCACTTAAAAAAATTCTTCCTGCTGGGTTTTTTTTATGGCCCTGACAAAATTAATTTTAGTTTCTTCTGGTTCCTATTTTATTACATGGTTATACCTATTTTTAAGATTTGTTACCTAGTATCACACTTATTTAATTGCTAGTGTCTCTCAACACAGAATATATATATATATATATATTTTATACATACAGCACTTTTTTTTCTGTAAGTCTCAACATTTTCAAATATCATCAATACTAAATGAACCAAGTACAACAATTAAGTTGCCAAATTGGCACTCAGGATTTCTGGGAAATACACCCACCAGTCAACATGTGGTATCTGAGTAATGTTACTGTGTTCCACTTAAGCATGGCCAGTAGCAGTTGCACATGCGCAGTGTGGCTCCGTGTTGAAGCCGCGGGGTGGGGAGGGGGTCTGCAGCCTGTGCACACTGCCCTCGGGGCCCACTCCTGTTCAGGTCTCCAGGAAGACCAGTGCTCAGGTTCTTCCTCACTCAAGGTAGATTTTTAGAAGCCCTTGGCTGTGGCGATTCTGCCCCCTGATATCTAGCAAGATCTGAGCCTCGGTCTGTGAGACGCTTTTGCTGCTTTTGACCAGCTGCAACTCAGAGTCACCTCTGATCGCCAGCATCTCCTCCATCCTCTCCAGCCTGAAGTTCGTCTCAGTCATGTCTGACTCTTTGCAACCCCAAGGACTGCAGCATGCCAGGCTTCCCTGTCCTTCACCATCTCCAGAAGCTTGCTCAGACTCATGTCCACGGAGTCGGTGATGCCATCCAGCCATCTTGTCCTCTGTCATCCCTTTCTCTTTCTGCTTTCCAGCTTTCCCATCACCAAGGTCTTTTCCAATGAGTCGGCTAAAGGGTACTAAAAAACCTCAATTGATCAGTTAAAATTAGGTGTGAATTTAGGAGAAGGAATTAGAAAAGCCCCAATCCCCATGGTTCTGGACATTTTCAGTAATGCACTTCTGGCTGAACACAGATTAAAGAAATTAGATGGTAGTGATCAAGGTTTGGGCATTGGTAAAGTATGCATACCAGAGAACTAGTAAATCAAAGCTGGACCTCAAAAGAGCATTCAAGATAAGCCATGTACAGGACTTCTCTTGTGGTCCAATGGTTAAGACTCTGCTCTTTCAGTGCAGGGGGCCTGGGTTCCCTCCTTGGTCAGGGAACTAAGATTCCAAATACTAGGGAGAAACTAAGTCTATACCGCTGCAGCAAAGACCCCATCACAGCCAAATAAATAAATAATTAAATATTAAAAAAAAAAGATGAGCCATGTGTCAACAGAATCAGGTGTGTCTTTCTGAAAGCCAATTGTGAGACTATGTCTAAAAATTTCCCTTGCAAATAGACTGTATTAACATGAAATAAATCAACCCTGAGCATCACGACTGATATTCATTTGTAAAAGTCTCATTCATGCCAATAGGCACCAGGTCATTTTTTTCCATATCTTCATATAAATGTGTCTGAGTATAGAATTATACCATTTTGATACCCTTAGGCAAACAAACCTTTGAAGTTTGCTTAAAATAATTTCTGTTATTGCTATAATTGTCCTTTTAATTCACATTCAGTAACTTATTTGCATATAAAAAATTGCAAATGTCTGACAACAATCACAAACAGAGAATGTAATAAAGAAGATCAATTTTAGATTTGAAAACAATCTAAATTCTGTGAATAGATTTGGGTAGCAATTATAATGTGAAATAGCATCAATTAAAATACTTAACGTTGGTTAATAATCAATATGTATTATAATATGAAAATGCTGTAATTTCCCAGAGCAGCACTGACATTTAGATATAAGGCTAGTCCATTAAAGCAATGATAATAAACATCATGGGACTTCAAATAATTCTATTGTTGAATAAAATTTGTACACTGAGTACAGTGTTTGAAATTATACCTGCTGCTGTTGCTAAGTCGCTTCAGTCATGTCTGACTCTGTGCGACCCCATAGACAGCAGCCCACCAGGCCCTGCCGTCCCTGGGATTCTCCAGGCAAGAACACTGGAGTGGGTTGCCATTTCCTTCTCTAATGCATGAAAGTGAAAAGTGAAAGTGAAGTCGCTCAGTCGTGCCCGACTCTTAGTGACCCCATGGACTGCAGCCTACCAGGCTCCTCCGTCCATGGGAGTCTCCAGGCAAGAATACTGGAGTGGGGTGCCATTGCTTTCTCCGTGAAGTTATACCTAGTTTGCAGTAATAAGAAACAAAATAATGGTGGATCCCAGATTCCCTGATATGACATAGAAAATTAAAACAAACAAAACAAAGCAGGACACATCTAGAATTTGATAGGATAAATGACAAAATTCTTCATAATGTGGTATATATAATTTGGGAATGTGTTTTGGGGGAGAGTTTTCTGGTGCTGTGATGAGGAAGAGAGAAAGGGTGATTATTTCAGATAAATTAGTACAGGGAAGGTAGTCAGAAGTAGAGGTGGATGGTGTCATAGCCACTTACTCACCATATGCTCAGCCCATCTCAAGTCTCCTTTCTCTAAATCCTCATTCTTTTGAACTTACAGTTGCTAGGAGGGGAGGATAGGGGTGAGGGGCAGGGATAGTTAGGGAGCTTGGGATCGACATGTACACACTGTTCTATTTAAAATGGATAACCAACAAGGATGTACTATATAGCACAGGGAACTCTCCTCAATGTTATATGGCAGCCTGGATGGGAGGGGAGTTTGGGGGAGGATGGATACATGTATATGTATGGCTGAGCCCTTTTGCTGTCCACCTGAAACTGTCACAACACTGTTAACTAACTATTCTCCAACATTAAACAGAAAGTTAAAAAAAAAAAAAAAACCCTTCCTTCATTCTGCCCAATACGAAGGAAGGACACAACTTTGGAGCATCAGTTATTTTCATAAAAAGGAGTTAATATTATATGACAAATAATACTTGTGCATTTGAATGGGATATGGCAGAGATTTTGACCTAACTAGATTAAAGAAGTATTAAAATTATGCTCACATTTTATCTGATAATAGGTTACTTCAAATAAAGATTCTTGCAGATTCACTTAATTTTTCTTTTTTCTTTTTCTACACCTTTATTCTCAAAAAGATTATAAATTAAGAGGTCACATCAGATGAAGCTAAACTTGATAAGCCAGGTAAAACCTAAGGCTCTTGAAATTTAAAAAATTATGAAATGATAAGTTTTTGTTAGTCTTGTGTTAAAAACAACTTACAATTTGGAAAAATATAAACAATTTATGAATGAACTAATTTTCTGCTGTGGATATTTGATATGGTCAGTCATCAGGCAGAGAAGAAACACGCTTCACATACAAATGGTTACACAGATCTAACTGCACATTCTTTTTCATTTTGATTTCAGCTAATGTTCTTTTCCTGATTTTTATAATTTTTTTTTTTTTTTTTTTACTTGACATGGGCCTTCTGCTTTCAGGTTAAGGAAATATTCCTAAAAGTTTATGAATCAGCCCTCTGTCATGAGCATTTATAGAGAGATTAAGAAACATTCATAGCATAGGCTTATACTCATCAATTGAAAACTTAGACTCTTTCAACAAATTTTGAGAAACCTGGTGAAAATTAGCATATCGAATGTGGTGTTATTTCAAGTCAGTAGGCCAGAGTGCTGGAGCAAATGGATACGAAATGGATAATGGCTCAGCTGAACTAACACACTGTCTTTCACAAAGCAGTGGCCACTGGGGCTCTTCTCTGCGTGGTGAACCAAGGCCGGCTCTTTCCTCTGTGCCTCTTCCATCACTTGAATTTCTGTCTCTATCTGCTTCCTGCTAGAGGCAGGAGAAAGAGAGTGTGGAAGCCAAACCTACTTGTTCTACACTGTTCAGTAGTAGAATGCAGCCCTGGATGGCATCACCAACTCAATGGACATGAGTTTGAGCAAACTCTAGAAGACGGTGAAGGGCGGGGAGCCTGGCGTGCTGCAGTCCATGGGGTCGCAAAGAGTCAGACATGACTGAGCGACTGAATAACATTCATTTTCCAGTGGCTAGAAATAAGTCATATAAAATTGCTTTGCTGCACAGGGCTTGAGGACTGTAGTCCCTGGTGAGGCAGCTGCTTTTCAGCCACAAGTGTTCATGTCCTATGGATGGAAGAACAGATTTGGGGGAACAGTTAGCATCCTGCTCTAAGTACCTACCTCTGCACTAAGCTTCTACACTTAAAATGTACTGATCTTACTTTGGCAAACTGTTTAATCTCAGTGCTTAAATTTCTATGGGTAAGTTATACTTTCATCATTTACAAATCTTCCATGCTTATAGTGGATGTGCTCCACAATAAATAGCAAGTTGATTTGATATAGTTAATGACCACAGTTGATTTCAATAAGTGATTACTTAATTTCTTCTTGGAGATAAAGTAGTGATTTAGATTTTATATTTATATATTTTATAAAATAAATATATATTAGATATTTTATAAAATAAATTTACATTTAACACTTTTCTGGACATTGATATACAGTAGCAAATAAGACATAAAACTTATATTCTGGTAGAGAGACCACCAATGAAACACATATGAAAATAAGGAAATATAAAGAAGCAATATACCCAGATAGTGATAATTGTCATGAAAAAGAGAGTGAATGGTTAAGGCAAGTAACATTAGGGAGCTGGTTAGAGAGATCCCCTGAAAAAATGTGGCAGTTACGTGATGATGTGCATGATGGGAAGGTGTCAGCCACACAAATGTCCAAGTGGAAATTTTCAAGGTAATGAGGATGGCAACTGGAAGGAAGGCAATAGTGTTGAGCTGGGAGCATTTATCACAGGTGCCAAAGAACAGTGAATTGAAGCACAGTGATCCATGGGTAAGAGAGGCGGACAGAAGGACTATTTAGTGTCCTTCTGAATAAATTCCATTTATTCTGTTTGGAATAAGAAACCACTGAAAGGCTTTAAGCAGGAGAGTGGTATACTTTGATAAAACTTTAAGTTGTTGCCGCTTACAGATTTACAGAGAGATGTGAGATTAGATGTAACAGGAAGAATATATGGAGCTGTTAGAATGTACATCTAATCCATACTTGAGAAAGATTTGCTGGAGGAGGTAATATATTAGTTTGAGTTTTGAAGAATTCACTATTATTGGACAACTAAGGTGGGTAAAGCGGCTGCCTGCAATGCGGGAGACCCGGGTTCGATCCCTGGGTTGGGAAGATCTCCTGGAGAAGGAGACGGCAACCCACTCCAGTACTCTTGCCTGGAGAATCCCACGGACGAAGGAGCCTGGTAGGCTACAGTCCGTGGGGTCGGCGAAGAGTCGGACACGACTGAGTGACTTCACTTTCACTTTCAAGGTGGGTAAACTGGTTGAAGAAGCAGACCAGGAGACAGCAGAGAGAATAAAAAATTATAAATCATTCTAGGGCAGAAAGTGAGGTCCAGGGGTGTAGCCAGAAGGACGATCATGAAGAGCTTTTGTATTACTCAAAAGTACTTGGACTTTATCTTCAAAACAATAGAACATTGGGAGGATTCAAACAGAAGTGTAGCATAATTAAATTTTCCTCTTAATTTACTTCTTAAAATTGAAGCTGAGTTGATTTATAATGTTGTGTTAGTTTCTATGGTACAGCAAACTGATTCAGATATACATGTATACCTCTATATATTCTTTTTATGATTCTTTTCCATTATAATTTATTATAAGATATTAAATATAATTCCCGGTGCTATACAGTAGGTCTTTGTTGGTTTTCTGTTTTATATATAGTAGTTTGTACTTTTTAATCCTAAAGTCTTATCAGTTTGCCTTTAGAATGAGCCCTCCTGATAGCTTGGGGAGTGTGTTTGGCACAGAGAGTGTTATTGTTCAGTGGCTAAGTCGTGTCCAGCTGTCTGCAACCCATGGACTGCAGCCTGCCAGGCTTCCCTGTCCTTCACTGTCTCCCAGAGTTTGCTCAAACTCATGTCCATTAAGTTGGTGATGCTATCCAACCCATCTCATTTTCTTTCATCCCCTTCTCCTCCTGCCCTCAATCTTTCCCAAAATCAGAGTCTTTTCCAATGAGTAGGCTCTTCTCATTAGGTGACCAAAGTATCAGAACTTCAGCTTTAGCAAGAGTCCATCCAATGAATATTCGGGGTTGATTTCCTTTAGGGTTGACTGGTTTGATCTCCTTGCAGTCCAAGGGACTCTCTGGAATCTTCTCCAGCACCACAATTTGAAAGCATCAATTCTTTGGTGTTCAGCTTTCTTTATGGTCCAGATCTCATATTCACACATGATTACTGGAAAAACCATCAGTTCAGTTCAGTTCAGTAGCTCAGTCGTGTCCGACTCTTTGCGACCCCATGGGCCTTGGTTGGCAAAGTGATGTAAAGCGATAAGCTAAGATCATGATTGTAGAGATGGAAATATTAAACACACATTATCTCATTTCTGGTCTTTTTCAGTGGAGAGAAAAAGGAGATGTCTAGAATATTTTCCAGTGTTGGGGTGGTTGTTTGGCATTTTCTAAGACAGAGAATACATGAAGAGAAGCAAACATGAGTTGAATCAGGAAAGAGGCTATAAAAGGGTAAAAGTCTTACAGTATAAAAGAGAAATCTCATTTGTATAAACATTTGATTTCTAAGAGTAAATAATATTTTGATAGTTGGAAAGTCATGCACAATAAAAGGTATTGAGTTGTTTCTATCAACTTGAAATCTAAGTATCTAAATAGTACAGTGTCAGGTACTTAAACTTATTGTCTTTACTAAAAATCAATTATATCTCATTAGCAACATTTACAGAGCTGTATATGAGGATATTATAATCCATTAACTAGTTGGCAAATATTATACCTATTTGTTCAATATTATATTATCAACTTATTTATGATCATAGAGAAAATAGCTAATATTTACTGAGCACATTGTATTAAAATCCAAGTGAACATTTTGGCCAACCCACTATTACCCTCATTTATCATATGAAGCCGAAGTTCAGAGAGGTTGTGTAATTTGCCCTTGATCACCAGCTAGTAAGTGGCAGGGGCAGGAATCCTACCCTTCTTGTGAACTAGAGCACAACACAGCCTCTATCACATTATTTTCTCTTGTAGCATGATGATTCATTGAGCTGTCTTCTTGGGGGCTCTTACTGTATGACAGGATGATTTAAGGCAAGCTATTAGCTTTGGAGTTAAAAAGAGTAAACTTGCTTTTTCATTTTAAGCAAACTTGACTGTTTTCGTTAAAGACCGTAACGAAAGCAAAAGTCATCAGGGCTGGTTTCTCTGGTGGAAAAGACAAGAGTTTTGGAGTCTGTTGGTCTGAATTCAAATCCAGGCCAGCTCTTATGGACTATTTTATCTCAAGCAAGTTTCCTTTCCTCTCAGAATTCACATCTGCAAAATGAGGGCTCTATCCCATGTCAGTGCTGGTCACAGAGTAGGCCTTTAATAAACATTGTCAAATGCTTTTATAGATTAAGTGCATTAACCATTGAGTTGGAAGCAGAAATATTCAATTAACACTTTTTTCATCAAAAATGAATCTAGCATGCTGGTTGCAGAATTTTTCCTTTCCTTTCTGTCTAAATCAAGATAAAGCATTGTCTCTTTCCTGGTCTTGGTAAATTTGCCAGTCTTTTACTTGGCCCTCCCCTCACCCTATGATAAAAACTAAATTAATTCAGAGATGATAAGCCCACACCTTGAGAATCTTGGGGTGCCAGTGGCAGGGACTGGAATCCGCCCATGGGAGTGTGTTCATCCCCAGCTCCTTCTCACTTTCCACTTGGCTTTTTGCCCTTCTTTCCCATATGTTGGCTGTTCTTCTCATTTCAAGATCAGAGTTGACCTTTTTTGTAAGGTTAAAAAAAGCGTTAAAAGCCTCTGCCTTTTTACTGTCATACATTATTAGCTTTCTCATCCCATCAAATAAAAAAGCTGCATTCTCCTTTACCCAGTTCTTGTGACTGATGTATTTAAAGAAGGGATTTTTTTTTCCTCCTCCATTTTCCTACAGTTTACAAAAAAGAAAAGAAAAGAAAAGAAAACTAGCATCATGAATTAATTTAACAAACGTGGTGAAATAGCTCTCTATCTCCATACAGAGCCCCCACCCACCCCCTACAATTAAAAATTAATACTGAGTTGGCTTTGAGTCAATTACCCTAAAAATGCCAACATAAACACAAGATTAGAGTAGGATCTCTTTCATTGTCAAGTAGATATAATTTAAATACTTCAGTGTATGTCGATGCATTAAGCAACATACAGATGGCAAAAAAGATATTACCATTGGATAAGACATACTTTTAAACTTTTTATTATGAGATAACTGTTGATTCACATGCAGTTTTGAGAGATAATACGGAGATATCCCATATACCCTTTATCTAATTTTCCACAAATATTTTCAAACAAAGTCATTTTTATTTGTGTGTGTCACTGCATGGTACTTTGATAGGTCCCATGTACTTGCTTTTGTTTGCAATTTGAAAAGAATTTCTTCAGTGTCAATACAGTTTTTGCCTTCTCAGCAGTCAGCTGCTCACAAATATTCGTTTCTTTGTTCTTAGAGAATATTCTTGGAAAAAAGAATATTAAGAACTCTTAATATCAAAACATTTAAAGTATTTATAAATTGAATATTTAAATATTCAATAAAGTACTTTGCCCCCTCTAAAATATCCCTGTTACTTATTATGCAAAGCATATAGAAAGTTCTCAAATATCGCTGTATTACCATTGAGTCTTGCACTGTAGCTTACTGTATGCATGTGCTTACTTGCATGTGTGTGGGTGTGTGTATTCGGTTACTTTAATTTGTAGATTGTAAATTGGGTGTGTATTTAATGTGGTTGTCTCCATTACTTTTATTGTGACATTTATTTTATTGAATTTTCTATAGGCTTAGAACTCTCTCCAAAGATTCAGACCTTTTGAGACCAACAAACTAAATGACACATTTTTCTAAATAAACGGGTTAAAAATCTCTTCAGAATTCTACAGTGTTTTCCATGATTTAATCATAAAACTAAATTATCATGGTGACAGCTTTCCATATCTGGTTCCTCTGAGTCTCTTTAAATTAATTCAACACCATTACAATTCTGGGAAGCTAGAGGCTGTGACTTAAGAGTCCAATTAAAAACATAAAATAATTTAACTATTGATAAAAAGATAATCTTAGGAAGTTCATTTTCATGGGAATTATTAAAAACTTGATATATTCCACATGGGAATAATAATTTTATCTTACCTCAGGTAAGGAAACTAAATGGAAATAAATTAAATTGTAAGTACAACTAAAAAAATGCCACCAAAAATATAATTTTGGATACTTAGACTAGTATTCTTGAGGATTGATGGAAATAATTCATGCTTTTCTTTCTAAGTTCAAAGTGGAAAAACAACCAAACAGTAAGCCTTGACATAACTTTCAGTTCAGTCAGTTCACTCGCTCAGTCGTGTCCGACTCTTTGCGACCCCGTGAATCGCAGCACCCCAGACCTCCAATCACCAGCTCCCGGAGTTCACTCAGACTCACGTCCATAGAGTTGGTGATGCCATCCAGCCATCTTATCCTCTGTCGTCCCCTTCTCCTCCTGCCCCCAGTCCCTCCCAGCATCAGAGTCTTTTCCAATGAGTCAACTCTTCGCATGAGGTGGCCAAAGTACTGGAGTTTCAGCATAACTTTAGCCTTGTGCTAAAGGCTAAACCAAAACCAAAACCACTGAATAGAAACCTCTCAGACTGGAAAAGTCTTCTAGATCAGTGAAAAAACTAGAGATGAATTTATAGACCACTGGAGTTCTTAGTCATATTAATAGTTTAATGTGATAATTTGGTCCAAGTATTAAAAATGATAGCCTCACTAATTGTTGTTGCTTTTGGTGCTATGTCACCTCAGATACTTTTGGGCCTCCGTGGGCTGTAGCTCGCCAGGCTCCTCTCTCTGTCCATGGGATTTCCCAGACAAGAATACTGCAGTGGGTTGCCATTTCCTTCTCCAGGCTATCTTCCCAACTCAGAGACTGAACCCATGTCTTCTGCATTAGCAGGTGGATTCTTTACCACTGAGCCACCAGGGAAACTTAACCGAATTAATTAGATAGACAATAACTCACTTTCAGTTACAACCTTAGTGAAGCACTAGTTGATAATCTTTATTAACTATTTGATAAATTCCTAACTAGTGGGGTTACAGATTTCTGTATTTTGACAGTAGATGTTGTCAGGAAATTGAAACTCTGCTGTTTTCTCTGTTTGACATAGAAAAAACCGACTTTCCTCTGGCTTGTGGCATGAGGACAGAGAAATGGAGAAAAGGAGAAAACAGTCATGGAAAGGCTCCTTGGGCTGAAGGGGAGAACTGTGCCAATGTTTCTTCTATTTAAAAAATATAACTTTTTGAGTATTTCATGAATAAATAGGCTATTTGTCCAAAAATAATGTGTAAACAAAAATAACGACTTGTTCAACATTCACAGTTTAAATTAGACATTGGCAATGACCAA
Organism: Capra hircus; assembly: GCF_001704415.2. Classification (NCBI taxonomy): domain Eukaryota; kingdom Metazoa; phylum Chordata; class Mammalia; order Artiodactyla; family Bovidae; genus Capra; species Capra hircus. The sequence goes on from NC_030821.1 coordinate 42,367,260, forward strand.
GTTTCTCATTGTGATCAGGAAAAAGAGGGTTTGATAAGCAAATGAATTGCGCCAGCACCTGCAATAAGGCGTGTCTGAGTGATAGTTGCTCAGTCATGCCTGACTCTTTGCAATCCCATGGACTGTAGCCTGTCAGGTTCCTCTGTTCATGGAATTCTCCAGACAAGATTACTGGAGTGGATTGCCATTTCTTTCTCCAGGGGATCTTCCAGACCCAGGGATCCTGCATTGCAGGAGAGTCGTTACCATCTGAGCCACCAGGGAAGCCTACTATTAAAAGACATTTCTAAGTATAAAGACAGATCAACTTAAGTATCAGCAGATACATTCTTGACTTTATCTTATAATCTATAAACAATACATTAGAATATGTAATTAATCCATACACCTTTTCCAAAGGAATACCCAAGACGGAAGTAGCAATAAAGTTACAAATGACAGTCATCAATCAGATGAAATAATTTAGACGAAGCTTTTCTCTCTCGAAGAGATGGAGACTGGGCAAGTGGTCAGGAAGGAAATACAATGTTCTTTTAACTTTGTATGAAAAATAATGTTCAGTTCCACATTGCTGAACATAGTTCTATTTTTGCCAAATAAATCCTCTACTTCAAGTTACTGTCCAAATGCTTTATTAAAACTCCGCTTCTGGCCTTTGTTTTGGAATCTGTTACTTTTGTTGCCACCTCCTGATTGCTGTCCTCTGAAGCTTGTACTTCTTTCCTGCTGTCCCTGACACCTTGATTCCCCTCGTGCTGTCCCCTGAAGCCTTGATTGCCTTCCCGCTGTCCTCGGAAGTTGTGATATCCTTCCTGTGGACCTTCTAGCTCCAGTTGCTCAGTGGCCACAGAAAGCTGCCAGTGCTGTGAATCATGCCACTTTTCCTGTACTTCTGTTACTGATGCTGTAGGGATATAAAAGCAAACACCTTGCTTTCCCTTGAGAAAGACCATTCCCTTCACTTTGGAATCAATATCCTCACCCAGCTGCTCTTTAAGTTCTTTCCAAGCATAACTAATGTTTGGCATTTCAATTGTGCACCACAAGATCATGGTCACAAAGCCCGCTTCTGAGTTGATCAAGGAGCACTGGTCTACTGACGTGGCACCGGAAATGTGGGCCAGGGCTGCTGCCAGGGCTTACACAGCTCCCTTCTCCTCAAAGAGCTTCTCTGCTGATTGCTTGAAGTGACTGGTCACAGTGGGAGGCACAGAGCCCAAGAGCCTGATGGGCTCTTTTATTATCTCTGTTGCAAAAGGAACACCTATTCATTTAAATTTAATTCCCGCTTTTTGCTCCACTTGGACTAACTGATATTCTTCTTTGTGCTGGTAAAAGCAGATGCAAACTCTGGTTCTCCCAGCTCTACCTGTTCGCCCAGAATGATGAATGTAGGATTCATCATCCTTTGGTGGAGAACTTTGAACAACCAGATCAACTTCGGGGATGTCTAACCCATATGCAGCAACACTGGTTCAACCAAAACTCCAAAATCACCATTTCTAAACCTTTCAGGGTGATTTCCCTTTGCTTCTGTGGAATGTCTCCGTGTAACTGGCAAGATGTCTCCTAGTAACTAGATGTGTCTAGCAGCATATATTTCTGAATATTCATTTTAAGCCTCTCCTCATTTTTTACTTTGGCTGTACTGCACTTGGGCACCACCACCCTGATTCACCTCCCATCTTCCTTTTTAATTGTTAGCTCCAAGGCAGCCTGAGTATTAAAGAAACTTATCTAGATTCTGAGGCCTCTTTGAGAGTCCAGGCTGGTGGCACAAGGGTGATGCTCTCAGGTTAACAAAATTACTGGACTTGATCAGACTATCTGTAACAGAGTGTTGTAGAACAGTGGTCAACAACCTGTTTTGGCACCAGGGATGGGTTCACGGAAGACAATTTTTCCATGGACCAGAATGGCAGGGATGGTTTCAAGATGATTTAAGAGCATTACATTTATAGTGCATTTTGTTTCTATTATTACATAGTGCTATATAATGAAATAATTATACAACTGGCCATAATGCAAAATCAGATCATCAGACATTAGTTTCTCATAAGGAGTGTGCAACCTAGATCCCTCACACTTTTAGTTCACAGTAGGATTCACAGTCCTATGAGAATTTAATGCCACTACTGATCTGACAAGAGGAGGAATTCAGGCTATAAATACAGATGAAGCTTCATTAGCTTGCCCACCACTCACCTTCTACTGTGCAACCTGGTTCCTAACAGGCAGTGGACCCCTACCAGTCCATGTCTGAGGATTGGGAACCCTGATTGTAGAAGGAAGTTCTAACAGAAACACAACAAGAAGCCCAGACAGGCAAGCAGTTAGCAGCAGAGAAAGTCACAAACAGTGAAAGGAGAGTCCAAACACTGGTCTAGGGTAGAGGCAGGGTTCCCATAGGTGAACTGGAGTTTCACAAGAATAAAGCTGTATCATTCAGGACCTAGACAGACAGTTGCAATCAATCTTTCAGTACTAAGATGGATGCAGAAGCCTATCAAGTTATATGAGATAAGAATCTCTTATCCCAATGGTGCACCTTAGGATGAATACCTTAGAAAATACTCTAGAAGTCCGGAATGTTGCTCTAGGGCTTTTTGTCTGTTGATTTCAGGGTAAGGTCAGTGGGTAAAGAAGCTGAAACAATAAACGAACTTTCTACCTTAAAATAGGATTGATCTAGAAAGTGGTGCAGAACATCTACCCTTGAGGGGAAGCAGATTTTTGAGTGGAACACAGGATTTGGAAGACAATGATATTTATTAGGGTGGGAGGAGAGTGAGATGAGAGCTGAGGTTTGGGGTTTGCTATGGGAATCCAATAAGGTAGTATTTTAGAGTGCTTTGTCAATTATAAATAATCATTGTAATGAGCATTTATTAATACCTATTGCCCTATTTGGGCTTCCCTGGTGGCTCAGCTGGTAAAGAATCTGCTGCAATGCTGGAGACCTGGGTTTGATCCCTGGGTTGGGAAGATCCCCTGGAGAAGGGAAAGGCTATCCACTCCAGTATTCTGGCCTGGAGTATTCCATGGACCAGTCCATGGGGTTGCAAAGAGTTGGACATGCCCTAATACTTCAACTAACCCTTGTTCCTTAAAGTAATAATTCTAATACACAAAGATGCACATATATTATTGTCAAAGGTACACAAATGATGTCAGTTTAACTTTATCTCATCCTTTCCCCTCCTCACATACTAAGTAGAAAATGCCTTTACACCTTGTTGAAGCTTATGAAATATGAGTTTTCTGCAGTGCCTCAATATTTATTTTAAGGTTTTGCTAATCTTTCTGGAGATTCCCAAAATTGCTTTTAATTCTCAGCACTTTTTTAATTTTTTCATAATGTTCTTTGATTTGTGGGACTTCCCTGGTGGTTCAAAAGATAAAGAATCTTCCTGCAATGCAGGAGACCAGGGTTGATCCCTGGGTCAGAAAGATCCCTTGAAGAAAGGAATGGCAAAACACTCCAGTATTCTTGCCTGGAGAATTCCACGGACAGCGGAACCTGGCAGGCTACAGTCCATGTGTTCGCAAAGAGCCTTAGACGACTGAATAACTAACATTTTCACTTGGATTTGTACCTTTGATAATACTGGGCTATTGCCTGTTTTTGCTTCTCTTCCAAAGTTTGTCTTTTCTGATTCTCTCCCTGCTCCTGCTGCTGTAAAGATTTTGAATCTTTGCCTGTATATTCCTCTCACTTCCTGCTCTCTCTCTGACCCCTTCTTCAGCTCTCACCTTAAAAGCAAATCCCATCCTCTCACTTTTAACAGTGTGTCTTTCACCTCCTTTAGCACTACTTCCTGATCCCAGATAAAACCACAGCCTTTTGTAGAGAATGGTTCCGAAATTCCTTTCCAATAATTGCATGGTTCAGAGAGTTACTTCTCTTCTCTGCAAGCAGGGATATAGCAGAGAGAAAGCTAGGGTTATTGTGATGTTTTGAGTTCCAGAATTCTTAGGGATCTATTTAAAATTGTTATGAATCTTCATACTGGGGTGGGTTGCCATTCCCTTCTCCAGGGAATCTTCCTGACCCAGGAATCAAACCTGGGTATCCTGCATTGCAGGCAGATTCTTAACTGTCCGAGCATTCAGTAAAGCCCCTACAAGAAAGATAGTGCATATACATACATACTATTTTTTCATGTAATTTTAAGTGGTGTACCCCTTAAGCAAAGTATTAATCTACTACTTTTGCCCAAGGGCATTTCTACCTTAGGTTAAGAATTTTCTTATAGGAAAGAAAAAATACTGTGGGCTTTGTAGGTACACCAAGTACAAGTCTTAATTTTGACTGAGTGACTCTAAAATAAACATTTCACTGGACTGAAGTTTCTTATTCTGTAAAATAAGATAAACAATATTTATTTTCTGAGGTGTTGAGAATTAGAGATAATTCAATAATATCATGACATCAAGAAATCCTTCCATAAACATTGTATCATTATTAAAAAAAATTATCCCAACACTTTCTGTGGGACTTTGTTGCTTCACATCAAGATAACAGTATTGAGTGTACAGTGAACTAAATTAATATTATATACAAGAAACTGCTCTGCTGGCACCTTTTTCTCTAGATTTGTGCTGTGTGCTTTTGCTAGCTTTTATTCATCAGCGCATCAATCATCAGTGCCCGTGTGTGTTGGTTATGTAAATAATAAGCAATGTTGACTCCAGTTTGTGAAAAAGTCTTAAGATCTTTCTTGCAAAAATGAAGGAGGATTTCTAAACTGAGTCTAAACAGAGAATTTCTGCATCTAAACTTTGTTCTCTTCACTCCCTTTTTTAAAGATTATTTCTTTGGCTGTGCCAGGTCTTAGTTGCAATATGTGGACTTCTCTCTAGTTGCAGTGCAAAGGCTTAGCTGCCCCATATGGCATGTGGGATCTTAGTTCTCTGACCAGGGATCAAATCCATGAACCCTGCATTGGAAAGCAAATTCTTAACCACTGGACCACCAGGGAAGTCCCTAGGCTTTTACGTCTTAATTAAGATGTGGAGCATGACTTTGACCTTTGTTTAATGGAAGGTCATAATTGTTAAGCATACAGGTTTATTCTCTGACAGACCTATGTTGATATTCTGTCTTGGAAACTTATTGTTATGCACTTAACCAAATCACCAAACCCCTCAGAGGCTCAATGTCCTTAGCTATAAAGTGTGGGGATCATCTCTAAACTGCAAGATTGTTGTAGGATTTAAGTAGAGGTACTAACTTATGTGGTGTGCTAGCCAAATGACTGGCACATGCTAGTTGCTCAATAAACGATGATTATAATTACTGTATCTGCATCACCTTAACTCCAATAACTGACATAGTTTCACAATGATGTAGGTTGCAGGGTTTTATTTTATTTTTAAATGAGTAGCTCAGGTATGGGCTGCCCTGCATCTATTAATTGATAAATGCCATTAAAAACAAGAAAACTAATTATGTCAATTAAATGATCAGTTGCTAACAAAGGATCTAATCAGGCATGCTTTCCAGATATTTTCTGACAGTAATCTAGGGCTAAAGCATTTCAACTAGAAGGATTCATTTTTTTTTTCCAAGTCCTATATCAAGAATAGGTACTACACAGAGAAAACTCAAAATTAATTTTAAATAAATTCTGTACAAGTGTTTCTAGAGCAGATCTAAAATTTTAGAGGAACTAAAAATCATCTTGATGAAAGTGAAAAAGCAGAGTGAAAAAGTTGGCTTAAAGCTCAACATTCAGAAAACTAAGACCATGGCATCTGGTCCCATCACTTTATGGGAAATAGATGGGGAAGCAGGGGAAACAGTGTCAGACTTTATTTTGGGGGGCTCCAAAATCACTGCAGATGGTGATTGCAGCCATGAAATTAAAAGGCGCTTACTCCTTAGAAGGAAAGTTATGACCAACCTAGATAGCATATTCAAAAGCAGAGACATTACTTTGCCAACAAAGGTCCGTCTAGTCAAGGCTATGGTTTTTCCAGTGAGCATGTCTGGATGTGAGAGTTGGACTGTGAAGAAAGCTGAGCTCCGAAGAATTGATACTTTTGAACTGTGGTGTTGGAGAAGACTCTTGAGAGTCCCTTGGGCTGCAAGGAGATCCAACCAGTCCATCCTAAAGCAGATCAGTCCTGGGTGTTCATTGGAAGGACTGATGCTGGAGCTGAAACTCCAATACTTTGGCCACCTCATGGGAAGAGTTGACTCATTGGAAAAGACCCTGAAGCTGGGAGGGATTGGGAGCAGGAGGAGAAGGGGACGACAGAGGATGAGATGGCTGGATGGCATCACCGACTCGATGGACGTGAGTTTGGGTAAACTCCAGGAGTTGGTGGTGGACAGGGAGGCCTGGCATGCTGTGATTCATGGGGTCGCAAAGAGTCGGACACGACTGAGCGACTTCACTTCAGGTAGCATGGAGTTTAGGATGTTGGGTCAACACTATTGTGATTGCTCTTCCTGAATGCTCATGTGATCTTGTTTAGTCACTAAGTCATGTTTCACTCTTTGCGACCCCATGGGCTCTAGACCACCAGGCTCCCCTGTCCATGGGATTTCCCAGGCAAGCATACTGGAGTGGGTTGCCATTTCTTTCTCCAAGTGATCTTTCTTGACCCAGGAATTGAACCTGTGGCTCCTGCATTGCAGGCAGATTCTTTACTGCCGAGCCATTGTTCAGTTCAGTTCAGTTCAGTCGCTCAGTCGTGTCTGACTCTTTGTGACCCCATGAATCACAGCACGCCAGGCCTCCCTGTCCATCACCAACTCCCAGAGTTTACCCAAACTCACGTCCATTGAGTCAGTGATGCCATCTAGCCATCTCATCCTCTGTCGTCCCCTTCTCCTCCTGCCCCCAATCCCTCCCAGCATCAGGGTCTTTTCCAATGAGTCAACTCTTCCCATGAGGTGGCCAAAGTATTGGAGTTTCAGCTCCAGCATCAGTCCTTCCAATGAACACCCAGGACTGATCTGCTTTAGGATGGACTGGTTGGATCTCCTTGCAGCCCAAGGGACTCTCAAGAGTCTTCTCCAACACCACAGTTCAAAAGTATCAATTCTTCGGAGCTCAGCTTTCTTCACAGTCCAACTCTCACATCCAGACATGACCACTGGAAAAGCCATAGCCTTGACTAGACGGACCTTTGTTGGCAAAGTAATGTCTCTGCTTTTGAATACGCAATCTAGGTTGATCATAATGCATTAATGAAGGTATAGTGAATAGAAGAAGGGAAGTGATAGTTATGGTCTGTGAAGCACTGTAAGCTTTTACTTTAGTATTATATTCAATTCTGTGTGCCACACTTTAAAATAGATAATGCCAAACAGGGAAAGAATCCAGGGCAAAAGAAAAGAATAGTGAAGAAAATGTACCATAAGGGGAAAAGCTGAAAAGTTTGGGAACATTTAGACTGGAAAAAAAAAAAAACCTGAGGAAAAACATGTGAGTCTTTCAAACATTTAAAGTACTATCAGGTGAGAAAAAAAACGTAGATTCATTCTGCATTGTTTTGAGGGAGAACCAATCAAAGACTGAATGTTACAGGAAGGTATATTTCTGCACAATGTAAAATAATAAAATAAAAAAGAACTTTCTTAAAATCAAAGTTTTCCAAAGGGAAAATATGTTTTCTTGGAATACAATGAAGTCATCACTTTAGATGTACACTTTGGTTGGCATATTGGCAAGGACCTTCAGGAATCAGAGACTGATGTTCTTTTATTTGTCCATAGTCTATAAGGGCATCAAATTCTAGGATATGCTAGCATTCAGAAATTACAACTGTAAATACAGTAATGAATTCTTCCTGGTTTATGTATGTGGTTTTATGATAGCCTTTTACTTTTTAAATTTCACTCTTTGAAATATCAGTAACAAAGTGATTGTGGTAGAGTCTAAACTGATCAGACCTACAATTCAAAGTGCTATATTCAAACTCTAGCTATTTTGTTTATTTATTGGTTAATTTCACTTAGAGTCTTCCTTGGTGGCTCAAATGGTAAAGAAGCTGCCTGTAATAAGGGAGACCTGGCTTCAACTCTTATGTCAGGAAGATTCCTTGGAGAAAGGAATGACAACCCACTCCAGTATTCTTGCCTGGAGAATCCCATGGACAGAGAAGCCTGGCAGGCTACAGTCCATGGGGTCACAAAGAGTTGGACAGAACTGAGCAACTTTCACTCTCAATTTCACTTAACTTTAATTTACACACTAACATGAAAGTAGCTGCTTGGTTAAGGAGGCTATGAAAATTTTTTTTTGAGGGAAGCAAGCTAAAAAATGTTTTTAAGGCACAGAGAAAGTTATTAAGGTTTATACAGATTAGTGAATTCTCAAAAACTGGTTGGTGCATACCAGATTTTTAGGATGGCATATTGAGGTTCTAGAAACTTGTAAAAGTACTCCAGGTTTTTCTGATATTCCAACTGGTTTGTAGCCAAATAACCCTATCCTCCAACTTATAAGTAATTGATTCTTTTAATATTCCCAGTATCTGTCATAATTATTTTTGAACTCAAAAGTTCTAGCCTGGGAATGTATTGGTTTTATGACAATTTGCAAGATATGAAGCATCAAAGCTAGAGCAAGAGCATGGTTACATTTTCAGATTCAGAGCCACAAGGGAGCTTTAAATATACGGAAGATGGTAGAACACTAACTAATAGCCAGCCGTTACCATCCTGGAGACTTTTATAGTAATATGCAACTTTGTATACCAGTCTTTTATACTTTACGACTTTACCTCTATTAGAATCTTTTTTACTGGTCTTGAGAAAACAGATTTAAAGAATTAAATTCACTTTATCAGTGATCCAAACTAACTAAAATAAAGGATATTTTGCATGATTTTGTTTCAGATATGTAACATTGACAGTTTGGCTGGACAGTGCTTTGCGATGAAGAGCCTTTGACTTGGAGTTAGAAAGCTTGAGTCTGAGTCCTTGTCTGTTGGCATCTTTGGATAAACCCTTTAGTGTTCTTGAGTCCTGTTCTCTAGCCTGTGGTAATAATTCCCGTGTCACCACCTCATAGTTTTGTTCTAAGGATCAACATAGAAGAGGCTATACTTAGTGGAGGGGACTACAGGTAGATGCATACACATATGGCATTTCTTTTTATTCCTCAGATATTCTTCAAGGGAGTTATTAATTTGCACTCCCCCACCAGAATAAATGCTGAGGTTCAGAAATCTAAATAACTTATCAAAGGTCACAAGCAATAACACACTCAACTTTGAATGCTACTTTATTAATCTCAAGTGTCAAGACTTTTCCACAGCTCCAAAATGAAGCAATGTGTGCCAGAAATTGCAAACAGTGTTAGTCACTCAGTGATGTCCAACTCTTAGAGACCCCATGGAATGTAGCCCACCAGGCTCCTCTATCCATGGAATTTTCCAGGCAAGAATGCTGGAGTGAATTGCCATTCCCTTCTCCAAAGGATCTTCCCCCTCCAGGGATTGAATCCAGGTCTCCCAAATTGCAGGTGATTCTTTACACTCTGAGCCGCCATGGTTTTTGCAAATAGCAAAGGATTTGTTTATTCCAGGAAAAGCAAAATGTTATCCTAGAAAGGAGACTTATTCATAGTATAATACTTAGCTTGAAGTGAATGAAATTGATATAATTATAATAATGAAAACCCTTGCTACTTATTCGACTAAAAATAGGTATATTGGGAGGATGGGATTTTAGAGGATAATGACCAAAATGAATAAACCAAGAAGCAATAGTAGTAACATATAATTTAAAATTCATAGTTAATTCTTGTTGAAAAAATATTTTTAAAAGTGTTTATTGAATTTGTTACAATGTTGCTTCTGTATTATGTTTTGTTTTTTTGGCCATGAGGAATGTAGGATCTCAGCTTACCCACCAGGGACCAAACCCACAACCACTGCAGCGGGGTGCAAAGTCTTAACCACTGGACCACCAGGGAAATTCCATAGTTAATTCTTAAAAGAATCAGCTAAAACTGGAAAATGGAAGTAAGCAGCTATAATAGGAGTGGAGAGCAAAGGAATAGGCACTATTGGTTTCTATTTTAAGTCTTTTAGTGCTCCATGATTGTTAAATTGTGCTCATGTGTTACATAGATAAGCAAACAAGATGAAAAATAGAGGAAACATTGAAGAATTTAATAAGGCCACTTTGCAGGTATGCTGCAATTTATGTGAGGGTTTTGGGAGCTTTATGAATTGATCTTGCTCTTGATGTTTTCATATTATGACAGTTTTTAATATTTGGTAGCCATTAAGGTTTTTTTTTTTTTTTTTGAAGTGAGGAGTTATGTCCCAGAGTAGAGTATGCTTATGTTTGCTAAGTTTAAAAAGCTGAATTCTTAAGTCTGTGGCCAGTGTTTAATTATTGAGTATCATTAAAAAAAAAAAAAGCATGTTTTATTTGCTGCTACAGAGTTTGGGGTTAAGGTAAAAAGTCAGAGCAGGATGAATGTGGAAACCTAGAGTAGGGCTGCAAGAAACTTTGGGTTATGATGTATCTGGAAATATTCCCGTAATCTTACTTCCTTCAATTAAGGTTCCCAACTTCACTGGGTATTCCTGGAGTTTAGGTACAACTAATGATGAAATGATGAGTGAATTCCTTGAGGGCTGAAGTTATATGACCAGGAAAAGACAAGCCTTTCCTGAATCATGATATGAATGTGACAGGTAACGTACCAGGTCTTATGCCTGACCATACTTACAAAGCATGGGGAAAAAAGGTATCTTTAGCTGAAGGCATCTCTCTATTTTTAGTTGACAGATTGATAAAATGAAAATATGTGACAATGAAGTTTATATTTCCTAACTTTTACAGAGGTTTTTCTCCATATATAAGTGTTACCTATATATAATCGTGCCCATACATATGTATGATATATTTATATATACACTTACATTTTAAAAAGGAATATGTAAAAAGTTATAACTGATTTTTTAAGCTAACATACTAAAGTTGTGTATCTAACTACATATTGCCCTTTGGAAGGATAGTTTCTTGGAAAGCTTTATACTTGTCCTAATATTCTCCCTAAATTTAGAAGTCAATTTTTTTCAAAAAATTTCTCCTTTGATTATACCTTTTACCAAGCACCATTAAAGACAGATTTTGGAGAATCAGTGTTTCCTGGGAACAGCCCAAGGAATGTGGAATGAAGTCTTAGGAAGGTGAGTGAGTAACCTGAGTCACAGGGTTATGAGTTTGATGATCAAAGGTAAGATTACATTTCTTGTTGGTCAAGCTAAAAATCCCCTAAGGAAATCCAGAAGCCTTTAAAAATGTTTGCATCATTAGGGGATGTCTTGAGTCTTGAAAGCTGATCTTCTTCAGTTGCAAATTGTAATTTTGCTAAGCACAGCATAAAATAAAATTCATTTTATAGTCACACCCTACACATGAATGCAGAAATATTGGCAAGAAATAAATGTTACCAATATGAAAGATGAGTTAAAGAGAGAAATAGATAAGTTAGGAGACAGGCAGAAAGGGAAAATTAGGCTGACAGCATGCAGTGAGCCCTTCTGGACTCTTTTGCCAACAGCTCTGGAGGACCTCCTAAGAAATCAAGATGACACAGAGTTAAGAGAGGGTGAAAGAGCCTGCTTGAAGACCTTGTCTGCCTTCTTTGATCCACCTATTCCTGAAGAGACAGATCCCTGGACTTTACAATTGGGTGAGCCCACTAAAGCACATTTTTGTATGATAATGATGGTGATTGGTGGTCATAGCAGAGGAAGAGGAGAAGGAGAGAGAAAGCAAGGAGGATTAGGATAAATAAGAATAAATGAAAAGCCAGTATCTGGGCTTCCCTGGTGGTTCAGTGGTTAGGAATCCCCCTCGCAGCATGAGGGATGCTGGTTTGATCTCTATTCAATCCCTGTTCTGGGAGGATCCCACATGTGTTGGGGAAGCTGCAACTGCTGAGCCCTCACACCTAGAGCCAGTGCTGCACAACCGGAGGAGCTACCACAGGGAGAAGCCTGTGTACCCCAGCTAGAGAGTAGCCCCCGTTCTTGGCAGCTAGAGAAAGCCCAGTGCAGCAGCGAAGACTTAGCATAGCCAAAGAATGAAAAGAAAAGGCAGAATCTACCCAGGGGAAATTAATGATACCTTTGAGAAGGATGAGAAAGTTGGGAAAGCCAAGTTTGAGGAATTGGAGAAATGATTTATCCAATGTTTTCAAAGGTTTCATTTTAAGAGGAAGAATTTTTTTCAAAGAGCTTGCGTTGGTTACTTATGCTTCTGCTTCCAGTGTTACCTGAATTCAAAAAGTTGCAAACTGACTCAGTCAGTTGAGTTCAGTTCAGTAGCTCAGTCTTGTCCGACTCTGGGACCCCATGAATCGCAGCACACCAGGCCTCTCTGTCCATCACCAACTCCTGGAGTTCACTCAAACTCATGCCCATCGAGTCGGTGATGGCATCCAGCCATCTCATCCTCTGCTGTCCCCTTCTCTTCCTGCCCCCAATCCTCCCAGCATCAGGGTCTTTTCCAATGAGTCAACTCTTCACATGAGGTGGCCAAAGTACTGAAGTTTCAGCTTCAGCATCAAACTAGTCTCTGCCTTAAAGAAGTTTGCTGTTTAACATCAAACATATATTTTACGTTTCCACACTCCTTTTAAAATGCACAGTCTTATTAAGTTTCATTTTCTAGATGGGAAATCTGAGGATGAGTGAATTTAAGCTTGCTCAGTCAGTTCCATAGGTAGGATTTGACCCTGTTCTTCTTGATTTCAGAATTTAAATCCTGAACAACTGTTACAAGTATAATTTCCAGACTTCTTTTTTTTTAATGTAAGCTTAATTATGTATTTTCCATACTTATTGTAATGTAAAATACACTAGAGGACAAACCTAAAGCAGTTTTTAAGACTATTAATTTCAACTTAAAAAACTTGATAAAACTAATAATGAGCTATTCATAATGTTTTGAAATGAAAAAACTTAATGTTTCATATTTATTTATAAACCCCAAACTCATAGTACTTATAATTATCATCAGCAAAATATTTCTGTAAATAAGACATTCTATCAATACAAGTTTAAGATGAATAGCTAGGAATTATATCAGAAAAGTCTGTATCCCTTCAAGACACTCTAAATACTATGTATTGTTCCTGATCTGTGTACCAAATGAAATCTTAATGTTATTGCTTTTGCTTATCACTTTTACCCATAGCATCTCTTTCAACTAAGCTAATAGTACTATCTGCATGGTGCTCTCTACTTATTAAACACTTGAATTATTAAAGTCTTTATCTTTCTCAGTACCACTGGTGGCAATGTCAGTGCTAATCTTTCTTTATCCCAGGAAATATTTACCACTTCTTTTGCTTTCCTAAAACAAAAACCATTTTGCACAGAATGAGTTAGGTAGAATGCATAACATGTCAAGAAGTAGGTTAAGGGTTCTATACCCACTCTTATGGGCAGATCTTACTTTCATGCATAACCTGGATGAAAGATCTCAGAATCATGGAACTGTACAGCTAGAAGAAAACTGATGGATCATCCTTTCTATATTAGACTAACACAGGAAGCCCTTCTTTAGCAATCTTGAAATGAGTTCAGCAAGAACATTTGGAATTGGAAACTCTTTTCTTTCAAATAGAAGCATAATGTTTAAAGATTAATATTTATTTGCATATATTTTTTATGTGATTGGAAATCAGTTTCACTGATGCTTAACTTTTTGTAATAATAAGCTAAACTGAAAAAGAAGTGAAGTTGCTCAGTCGTGTGCGACTCTGTGAGATTCCATGGACTTTAGGGTACCCAGGCTCCTCTGTCCGTGGAATTTTCCAGGCAAAAGCACAGGAGTGGGTTGTCATTTCCTTCTCCAGGGGCTCTTCATGACCCGGGGATTGAACTCAGGTGTCCCACATTGCAGGCAGACACTTTACCCTCTGAGCCGTCAGAGAAGCCCAAACTAAAAAAAGGGACTGCAATAGTCTTTTTGCCTTTTTTCTTCTAGGGAAGATATTTTTAAAGAGATATTAATTATAGCTGGAGAAAAATCTTAAAAATTGTTCAAAGCAACTATTGGGAATTTCACCTGCTCATCACCTTCATCATAATCATCTTAAAGTCATAAATTTTATATTTCTAAGACCAATGGCATGCTATTTTAGAACTATACCCAAATGCTGGATTTTAAAAAGTGCTAAGGGTCTACCCAATCCGATCTTTCATGGTAAAGTTGTCAGAATTTCAGAGCTTTGTTACATGTTTAATGAATTCTCTCACATGGTGTATAAACTTTTTCACCCTTTTAACAAGACATCACAGATATTATGAAGTTGACATGATCTGTTAAGAATTAACATAGCAATTTTACATACTTTTGAAATTTCAAGCATAGTCTAATTATTAAGCAAGTAAAAAAAAATCCTGAAGATTATGCAAAAATTATCCCTAAATCTGAAAAGGGAGATTCTTAAGTATTATTTCAATGTGCTAGTTTTCATTTCCATAAGCCTGAAGAAAAGCATTGTCATTGTCCACTAATTGGTGGATGTTTTCGTTGACCTGAGTAGTGGGCTACAAAATGAATTAGCTGTTCTGTGAACTTTCCAAGGTGGTTTTAAGATAAGTGTGGATCATTTGAACGATCAGGGAATTATAGGTACCTTTTTTGTTCACTTCACGTGTGTGTGTGCTTGAATAAGAAGTAGCAGCTTCAAGATGCAATGGGAAAAGGTGGGAATGATAAAGCTAATTGGATCAAAGTGACAACCGATCAGGATCATAGTCTCCTGTAAGCATTTTTGCTCTGAATAATCTGGCCTGTCTGTCTGATGACTAGCTATTTTTACACGCTTTGCCTCTGGTATAATATGTCACTTCAGTCATGTCCAGCCTTGTGACCCTATGGTCTATAGACAACCAGGTTCCTTAGTCCACGGGATTCTCCAGGCAAGAACACTGGAGTGGGTTGCCATGCCCTTCTCCGGTGGATCTTTTCAACCCAGGGATTGAACCATGTGTCTTATGTCTCCTGCATTGCCAGGAAGGTTTTTGCTCCTAGACCCAGGCAGATTTACCACACAACAGGCTCTAGCTTTGCCTCAAAATACTGACTGCTTCAGCCATGGTAGTTTCGTGAGCACTGAGAGGTTTTGTGGGACACTGAGCTTGCAGTTCTAAAACTGGGATTGGTCTGGAAAACTGGGAGAGTTGTCATCCTAGATAGGGACACCATCAGAGGCCAAGCACATTGGCTGCCTTTTTATGGTACTGTGGCAGATCTGATGTTCTGAATTACATAATTTCAGTGGCAGTCAATGCTTTATTTTATTGAAAAATATATTAGCTCACATTAAGAATAAATGAGTACATTCCCGAAGAAGTTGTGATACATACGTACAATGGGATACTACTTAGCCATAAAAAGGAATACATTTGAGTCATTTCTAATGAGGTGGATGAACCTAGAGCCTATTATACAAAGTAAAGTAAATCAGAAAGAGGAGAAATAAATATATTAATGCATATATATATGGAATCTAGAAAGATGGTACTGATGAACCTATTCACAGGGCAGCAATGGAGATGCAAACATAGAGAACAGACTTATGGACAAGGGCAGGGGAGAGGAAAGAGAGGGTGAGATGAATGGAGAGAGCAGCATGGAAACATATACACTAACATATGTAAATAGATAGACAATGAACATTTGTTGTGTTCTCAGGGGACTCCAATAGGGGCTCTACAACAACCTAGAGGAGTAGAAAAGGTGGGAGGTGGGAGGCAGATTCAAGAGGGAGGGGACATATGCACACTTAAAGCTGATTCATGTTGATGCATGACAAATCAAATCAACATTATAAAGCCATCATCGATCAATTAAAAATAACTACATATAATTATTTTAAAAAAAAGAATGAATGAGTACATTTTCTATCTAAAAGGAGACAGAAAAGGGAGAAGTGGAGGAAGAATCTGTGTTTCACCTAGCAATCTTTCTTCCCTTGGAAAACTGGGGGATTATGAGGCAGCAGTCATTATTCTATTTTCCTGATACAGAGCTGGACTAAACAAATAAGGCTCAGGGTAGGTTGCGAATCCACTAAAATTGCAGAGCAGACCCAACACATTTAACAGCATCGTGAAGTGCACGTCCAATCTCAATTATCCCATTCCCAGCCCAATATTCTAGTTTCTGCTCTGGCAGGCAGCCTGTAAGTAAACAAAAGGATGCACTTGTCATAGGTGAGAAAAATAAAACATAAAAACTTTCCTAATAGAGGGTTTTTGTTTTCTTCCCTCTTTTAAATAGATACTTTATTTGATTTTAATGGTCCTGTCTTGGATCCAGCAGGCAAACCTTTCTTACTGATGGGGTCTCTCCTTAACTGGTGTCTCTGTCATCAGCCTGACCTTGTAGCTTTCTCTAGTGCCATTATACCCTGGGCGCTGGCTTATTTTCATACAGCAGCTCCCTCGGCTTGATCCCACTTCATCTACTTCACGGACACAGACATTTGTTGGGCTTATTAGCTCAGCAGGAGCCTTATCATATTTTGTATCTGAGGCTGTTGGAGATGTCAGGAGATGGAAATGCTGTGTAGCTTTTTATCCTCCTTTCTCTCACTTTCTCCTCGAGTCCAACCCTGCATTTGGATTCAGCGCTCTCTTACTACTAGCTGCTGAGATCACTTTAAATATGTCGAGCTTTGCCATCTGTACCAATAACACGGCAAAGGCTTAGCCATGATTAGGCTGTCAAGATTTATTAAGTTAAAAAGTATCAAAGTTTCTAGCTGCAACCCCAGACCTTTTAAGAGTCTACCTTCTTTGGAATCCCTTCCCCCCTTCCTCTCTAACGTTAGAGTCACCGTGCTTTGCTTGACCTTGACCAACATCTGCACCCAGGGAACACTAATGAATTTGGGCCAATTCATCTCCAAACTCCAAATTTAATCAAGCTGACATGCTGGGGAAAGCAGACTATAATTAACTTCTAGCATTTTAGGTAATCTGTAAATTTTCATGAATTTTATCTGATAGGTCATGCTTAATATATGAGTTTTCTTTAAAAGACACACTGTTAAACAAATACATGCATATTTAGTAGCTAATTTTCAATATTAAAGATTATGTGTATATGTGTCTTTAATTGTGGAAACAGTGAAATTAAATATAACAGTCTTTACTGTGTCATAAAACCCCACACAAACTTCGAAGCTGTTGGAGATTTATTTCATTGTTTTTTTGTTTTGGAAGTAAGTGACCATTGTAATCATTTTAATAAATTTACACGTTAATGATTGTGCTGATGGTAAATAAGTTCTAAAAGCCTATACTTAATCACTCTATTAGAGAATGGGAGTACCATTCCTGTAAAATGATTTTTTTTGGTTGTTACCTAAACAGGAAAATCTCTAATTGGACAGAAACTCCCCATATCCCCAGATGAATTGAACAGTTTCTATGTACTCATTTGTAAATGTCATTGATTATTGTCAGCTCAAATCATAATCCAATTTGTCCTTAATAAACCTATAAACAATATCTGTGCAAGTTTGTTAGAAAAAGTAAGCCTGCCTGTGTCACTAAGCTGAATGAATCTTTGAAAAGGTTGTCCTTACTTCATTTCTAACCTTCCTATGCTGGTGTTGTGTTTGAAATCGAGAACCAGTAGCATATAAAACAAAATCTTCAGTTTCCAAGGTTCTCTTTATTGCCAAAAAAAGTATAACAACATTATTTTAGTGTTATTTAATGTTACATTTCCTATAAGCAAATGCAAAATTTGTGTGCTTTATTATGAATGAGAGATGGTAAGTACTTAAGTATTTAAACATATCTGGTGTTATGATCAATAAAAAGAAAAATTTGGGCAAGCTTTCCAATGACTGGTTTGAAAAAATAAAGGAAATTAAAACTGAACTGAATTCAAGGAAAATGTTTATAAATATCCTATTCTTCAGTGAAGAAATTTCCAATGTGCACTTTAAAAACTCCATTAATCTCACACTTTAAAGCATGATACACATAAAGGCCAATCTCCCATGTTTATACTGGTTGAGTAGAGTTAAAATTTTAATTCAATATTTGCATGCAATTTATTATAACATCGACTGAAATGCATTCCATCCTTAGTAATGTGTGCTTTTAACATGGTGGAAAACTTTTAGAACTTACCTGAGAACCATAACATGTATAACTATTAACTTTGTATGACAAAATTTGGGTCATTTGAAAATATTTGGAAGAAATACAAGTTTAAATGTTGCTAATTAGATAACATATATCCCAATAAAAATTGTCTTTGAAAAAGATATTTTTTGGAGATAAAACTAACTATGACTTTAATAAAAAGCTGTTTTTTTAAAAATATAGTTTTAGCAGCCACTAAGTTCCTCTCAATTTTATTTTCAAGGGTCAACATTTGTTATCTTTTAAAATATATTATTTTTCTTTAGTTTTAAAAAAAATGTATGCCAAAAAATTGAAGTTCTTATCTATCATTCATCCTTAAATCTTTAATGAATTTCTTTAATCAAGATCCAAGTAATCAAACTTTATCTTGTGTCAGTGGATAGCAAATAACAATTAAAAAACTATCATGCAATTCACTCTGTTCCTTTTAACTAGTTATGTTGTTACTATAGAAATAAAAATTCCCTTTATTGAATGTTCTTCTTCATATAAAAAGCTCCAGGTAATTGCATTTACTAACTGTATGTGAGAAATTGAAAAATGAGACACCAAATTTTGACAAACTGACAAACCTTCCTTCCAACTGAATAATCAATTTGTGCTGTATTAATAATACAAATTGGTTCATAAAATCACATTGTTCTATTAAAGGTACACAAGAATACAAGTGATAGAAATGGTGTAAAGAAGGCAAAGCTGAGAGACGGAGGGCTTTTTGTGTTCATTTGTTTTTATTTGGTTTCCTTAACCTTTTACGTTTTGGTTTTAAAGCCCTGGTTTGGGATAAAAATATAAAAATTGTGTGTAGGATGAAAATTCAGTGTTATATGGCATCAATATTCTGGTTGAATTTTAAAGAATTTCATATTTATATGGTCTGCAGGTGCTATGCTAATGTCATTATTTTTGCTTAATTGGTGAATAACCCGAAGATACATAAAAAAATTAATAAGATGTTCCAGGTCTAATGTAAACAGTAGACGTGTGCTTTCCAGAAATTTTCATATGTAGAAAAATGTCTTACTTGGGTTTGTATTTGTTTAATATTCACTGAGGAGCCATATACAACTGGCTTAGAAACACTGATAGGGAATCCCCTATGGTGTTTTTGTTAATATAGTTAGAATTTTCTTTTTTGTGTGTGGGTGCCATTTACCTGGGATGATCCAAATGATCTGAATGAGTATTATTAAGACAAAGTAATGGAGCAAAAATCTTTGTTATTTTCATGTTAACAGTAATGTCAATAGGTCTTTGTGTAGTACATTAGAGTTAAGAGCGCTTTATGTCACATGACTGTCCTCGTTTGACCCTCACTAAAATCTCGTAAAATGGTAAAAGAAAAATTTCTTCAAGATTCTCCACAAAATCTTGAGCAGCAAATTCAGTATCAGATGGACCTGTGTTCAGGTCTTGTCTCTCTCGAGTTTATTTAATCATTTTAAGGTTTGGTGTCGCCCTTCACACTCAGGATAAATGCTCTCAGGATTAAACCTGATGAATACTGGATAGTAGAAATCATTTACATAGTGCCTGGTGTACATACTAGCTGCTTTCATTGTTTGAAGATGAAGCCCGTGTGTTTCTAACTCATAACCCCTCAGTTCACTATTTAGTATCTGGTGGTGTGAATAGGAGTCCAGTTGATGTTTGTTGAGTAAATGGATGGGGGGAAAAAAGTTAGAATCGAGAGTGATAGAGTCAAACGATTTGTTTAAGTTTATGTGCCTGGGAAGCAACAGAGCTGAGGATCAAGGCCATGTTTCCTGACTCTAAAGTCCAAGGTTTTCCCTGGTGGCTTCTCACGCAGAGGATTGTAACCACTGCCCTGTCTTCCTATCTCAGGGAATTGGCTTACTCTTTACCTACCAATCCACTGATGGCTGCACTTATCTTTTCACTGCCCCAGCATCTTCACCATGGACATCTAGTAGCTATTTTCTGTTTTAGATCTTCAGTAAAGAATAAAATCTGTCAGGATTTTGTAAACATTCAAGTAATTAGCCCAAAGAAACTGCTCAAACTTACACCATGCTGATGTACACAGCACCAGCTTTATGTTTCAGCTTTTCTGCTGTGAACAACATCAGCTGATCAGATATGTTTTATAAGGATTTTTCAAAGTCATCACTTTCATGTAACATACCATACTCTTAAGTAATAAGAGAGCAGAGTCTCTATTTGGTTGTAAAACTGCAAGAACATGCATGCCATTTCATCCTGTGTGAACAGCTGAAGATTCACAGTGCACTGATGCTTGGAACCCCACATTTCAGAAACCAGAACTTTAAGGAGGGTGTGGAGAGCCACAATTCTATAAACATAAACACAGCATCAAGATATTAGCTACTTTAAAGGCAGTCCCTCGCAGGACAGGCACACAACAAAAGTCAGCAACAGCATTAAAGACACAAAACAGTGCCATCAAGAGCAACAAAGTAAAAAACTAAAACAAAACCACACAACAAGAAAGAAAACAGAAGCAAGGAGGCTGAAACTTTTAGTCACTGCAATCTTTCATTGTCTTCTGATTTATTTAGGAAAAAGAATTGTAGTCCTAATCCATTTCAGAATATTTTTAAAGCTAAACTTCATAAGCTCAAGAAAATCAGAAAATGGTCATTGTGTAGGAATGACTAGTTCTTAAGGAATTCTCAATATTGACATAATTTTTTATAACTGTAGTCATAACATTCCTAGCAAAGCACCTATGATTAAATCAACCAGGGATTAAAGCATATAGAAGAAATATCTACTTTTAATATAAAGCATGAATATAACTGCTAGATTTGAAACTCTTATTGGAAGAAAGGCAAAGGCATATCTTTATGGTTACTACATCTTTTCTTCAAAGATAGGAGGCAGCAAGAGAGTGAGAGAGGAAGAAAGAATTGACTCCATGCTATGTGTTCAGTAAAAAGTACATTGGATAAAAAATAATAATAAAAGGTCACAGTTCAAATTAAACTGCCAGGCAGTCTCTACGTGACCTGCTCATTATATATTTATTGTTTCTTGACTATGGAAACATGATCATTATCACCATGGTTTTCACCTGACTTTCAAAAATGAATGCACATTATCTTTTGCATTATCTAAATAGAATAGGCTATGTTCTGTGCAGTTGCTAAACTTAAAATGATATAATGTTCATTTAGCCTGTCTGTCTTCCTCATCTCATCTCCCCTTTCTTCGGTGAGAGTGCAGGGAGAGAAGACAGTCTTTTGCTTTGGCAGGAGGGTAAGCAGGCAGTTGTTTCTGCATTCAATGCCAGTGTCATCTTGTAAGTCAGCAGGACACGTTTCACTCTCTCTTGGATATGGGCTAGCTCCATAATTCCCCAGGGCTGTCATCTCCTCTGGTCCAGTTCCAAAGGAGTTGGAGCAGGGCCCCAAACCTCAAGCTACACTCCCATCTCAAGATTCTGCGGTAAGCCTCCTGCAGGGTCTACATTTGTTTAGAGAGTTAAAAAGTGGTCGCTCATTTCCCACTTCTAGCCAATGCTGAAAAAAAAAAGCACTTTTAAAGAGAAAATTCTAATTTCCCAAGCATGTGCTGAAAAGGAAAGCAATGCATTAAATATGACTTTAAGCTACTTCGTTGTACACTCGTGTCTATTGTCTCCCATTTAGACTGAAAAAAACACAGGTGTTTTGCCATGTGCAGCTGAGATCTGACATCTAGTTTTTGATGTTCAGGGTTAAATTTAAATCCACATGGCCTGGTTACCAATCTCCACAGTTGCACCCAGGCAGGACTAGGAAAGATTGATGATTTTGATTGCAAGATTAATCCTGTAATGTTTACAAGACTCCTGAGCTGAAACCTGGTTGGTCGTATCATGCTACCCAGAGAAGGCCGCTTGGCTTGCCAGGGTAATTTCTTCTGATGCAGTAAATAACTAGGCATAATGAAAATACTCTGATGTATTCCACTGCCTGATTGATGCTCTGTGTGTGATTCGGTAAAAGCAGTGCACTTCCTATCACAAATTTACATATACAAACCAGCAGAAGACGCATGATAATGTCAGCATCCTACAGTAGTCCTGGGATGCTACACAATTTTATAGCAGTTATGAATTACTGTTGACCTTTCTGGCCTCTTATACCAGTATGCTAGACTTGAGCATATTGAAAGTCATCAGTCTGAAGCAGTCATTCTTTACATAATTATGGCTATTTGTGTGGGGGGAGGGCAGTGTTTCTTTTATTGTTAAGAATTAGCATTAAGGGATAACACTGCTGTGACCTAGGACAGTCTCTGCTGTTTTATATACATTTTAATAAAAGCAGGAAAAAAGACACTAAAAATACTGCAGCAGATTTCTCAAAGTACGATGGCATGGAAACAAAAATGCTAACCGCTTTTCAGTACTTTTTTAAGCATAAGAAAAACAGGATCCTGGAGGCTTGCACTCATTTTTTTTTTTTAGAAATGTGGTGATTTAAAATTGTGTTTTAGTATTTCTCTGGTAGTAGTCAAGTTAAATTTTCTTGATTAATTTTATGTATCTGAGGACTGGAAAAACAGAGTTGGAATGACCAAACAAGACTTTGGGGTCCATATAGGGATTAAATTTTTGAATTCATGTGGATACATTACTGAACGGAGCTCTATACTTCATACTAAATATCTGAATAATCAAGCTTTCTGAACATCACTAAACACAGCTCCTTATTATCATTTGCATTTTAATGTCCTTAAAATTATTACACTAAGGGAAATGTTTTTGATACATTACAGCATTTCCTCTAAATGTGTGATTATGTTAATGAGTTTTCAATCAGTATCCTAGCCTGACACCGTAAGAAAATTTATGCAAAGTTCATACCCTGTCAGGGCCTTTAATCAGGACCATTTATTAGAGCCCTGCCTTCTTTGATGGTTGCTGCTGCCTTTATTAAATATACTGACTTGGCCATCTGAAGAAAAGGACAATAAAAGGTTACTGGGGATGAAAGCATGAATGCTATTTGCTCATGTTTCCTTTACAGACACCTCTTCAATAATTAAGGAAGGGCTTTCTTTGGCCTTTTAGGCTTTTGAAGTGCATATCAAACATAACAGTTCTTGTTTTTATGGAATGCTTAATACTTACATTTAGTCTTAAACACAAGTAAACTAACTGAGATGTTGTGAGCACAGGAATACACACACAGACCACATAATTTTTTTTTCTCTACCAGGAACAAAAGTCCCAGCCTGGTCAAATATGTGACATTACATCACTGGATTTTTCTCTAAGGAGACCAGTTATGCTTTAAATCACATAGAAAATAATTAAGTTAAAAATGCTCCCCCTCCTTTCATTATTAAAAGTAGATCTTTTTCCTGATTCTTCCATATGGGGAGTTAGACTGGGCTATGGCTCTGGTATATTAATGAGTTTGACAAAACAGCCTTTAGTGAAAGAGGTGTTTTTTTCAGCTTCTCCCATTAGCACCAGGGCCTTTAAACAATTAATTAATACACTGCCTATAAATTTCTACACAGGTTGAAACTGGCATGAACGACACCATTTTTCTGGATTACATGCAGAGAAAAACAAAACTAACAGAAGCCCCAGCTAAGCAGTATTGACAACCTGGGGTTTGGATACAAATTCAATATGAGAAAACAGACTCACTTCAATGAAATACAAATAAACAACAAATTCTGTTTTAACATGCCTAAATAGGAAATAGGTGACTGACAGGCTTGGGTCTCCTAGGAAAGCCATTAGTTGAGAACTTGATAGAAAACGTTTGATTTGAATGCACGTGGCGTTTCCCCTCAGGGGGTGAGCTGAGTGGTACAGGGGGATTCAGAGGCACCCCTTTCACTGAACATGCCTGCTGGGCTAAGACCTTAGAAAATGAAATCTGTAGGGTCCCCTAACACTAACAAGTATATAACTCTATCATCAATTTAGAAGGCATAGTAATTACAGTCATCCTCTGATGGCTCTTTTGCTTATCTTCCTTAAATCACACTCTTATTGCCTTCTATCCAAATTCTAAGGGCAATTTTATAGCTAGAATTTTGTCCTTTCTCAAGTCAAAATTAGTTTTTAGGTTCATTTTATTTGTTGATGGTAAAAATTATCCATGCCCCTCCTAAGATAGCTTCTAAAAAGTTTATCTAAAGAAAGGTAGCTTGTTGTCTAAGATTTGAAAATGAATTAATCACCACCTACTTGCCAAATTTTGTCTCTCCCCAGTTAGCATGGTTATTGTCTATTTAGGTCTCTTCACAGCAACTGCTAAACTTATAATATCATGCTTTGAATTCCTCTGATTTTTCTTTTTTTTTGATTAGTGATTCCTATTATAGTTTTCCTTTGAAGAAATAACTGTTATACAGACAGGGTATTAATTTGCTTATTTGGATTTCTAAATATGCAAACAATAATAAATTGTTGGGTATATTGAAGATGTTTTGGACCCAGAAATTCATAATAACAAAAGTTATGAGTCATGTTATAAATTTAAGCATTGGTGCACAAAAGAATTGACATTTAAAGAAGCTCTAAGTTAATCACATTTACGTAGTTAAGAAAAATCGTAGTAAATGACCTCTTTGACTTCAGCATTGTGTTTAATTTTACGCCATGTTTCTGATATGCTGCATCGTGTAACAGTCATTTTCTCTGAGTGCTGGTCCATCTTTCGCTTCTTCCCCCTATACCTTCAGTCTGACAGTGCATGCATGTGCACACACACACGCACACACCAGCACACAAAACCACATCAGGCAGAAATGAATCAAGCAGTGTCTACTAGACGGAAGAAAGAAATATATAGAATGCATATCTAAGCATATCAAAGCAGCCTATAGCAGGCCTTTGTTATTATCTTCAATAAATTATTAGAGTACTGAATTATTATTTCACGCTTTTTGGAGTTAAGAATATATATAGATATATATATCTTTGGTTTTATCAAATAAAAAGGAATATGGCAATCAATTCACAGGAAAGAATGCAGAAAGCATACATGAATATTAAAACTAATAAACCTTGCTGACAAGAATTATATTTTTGGCATTAGATATTTATTCCTACCACTTCATATATCTGGGCAAATGTTCAGAATATTTCCGAATATGTATTATATATACATATAGGGAATGCATGTACACATAGTTACTCTCTCTCTCCCCTCCCCCTCCCATATGTTGGCGTCTTATGAGATGAACAATAAGAATGAAAATCAGCTTCTGCAAAAGGCAGCTGCAATCCCATGATTCCATCGGAGCCAATCACTTAACATATCATTCATAATGCTAGCCTGCTCCCATCATCCTTCCTTGTCAGTAGTATCTTTCTTCATTTTCTTCCACTACTCAGTTCCAAGAAAGTGGAACCACTGTATCATTTACTGTCCACAACCTAAGTTGCTGATTTAAGGGTTGATTTGTTATTTTCCATAATGTCCTGTACAATTCTTTTTGATTTCAATGCAAAGTTTAAGTTGAAGAAAAAGCTTTAGATAATTTTGACAGTGGAAGGTTTGGATAAGATCAAATTTATCTATCCCTTTGAATGGCTCTATACGGTTTTAAGCATTTTAAAAGACTGAAACAAGTGTTTTATGGTAAGTGCTCCTCTTTTTTTTTTTTTTCTTTCAAGACTCTTCTACACTAAATGGACAAAACAAATGACCTAAGATATCTGTAGGATGAGTTAAAGAAAGTGTTTCTTATCACTGAAAATTGGTGATTCAAAAATGTCTATAATGAGAAGGAAAAACATTTATTCACAGTCTCCTGAAATAGTTATGGTCCCATTATGTCTAACAAGGCCTCCTGAAGGCAAATTCATTATAATTTGTATTTTTTCTTATTATTTTTTTTACAGTGGACAGTGATGACTCTCTGACTTAAAGCCTAATCACCGGTGCCTATTAAATTTGGGTTTATATGTTGCTGAAGGTAGAACTGATTATCATAGCGAATGAAATACTTGTTTGGCTTATTCCCAGGGGGCAAAAAGTCATTCTTCAAGGTGATGCATCTCATTTGAGGAATACATTAACAATTGAAGGCAGTTAAAAATACATGTGAACTCCCAGTGAGGCAAATCTGAGGTTGACCACATATATTTACTGGCTGACTCTTGCCTCATTCGTGGAGGAAAACTATGATATGGAAGGCTGATTTCTGCAACACAGCAGCCCTTAATTTACAGTCCTAATGTAGCACGTGGATCATGAATGCTTAGAAAATATTTATTTTTCTAACATTCTATACAGGCTTTGTATGATTTTGGATATTACGAAAGTTTTAGGAAAAAAATTTATTAGAAAAGATAAGTTCCAACACCACTAAAGATACAGCATTTTTAGTTAAAATCAACCTCTCATTTCCAAGACATACTATGACTTTAATATCACTGACACTGTAAAGGCATGGATCCAAAAACTTACCAGAAAATGTACCAGGTCTAAATTCTTTAAAAGACAGGATTATTGGTAACATAGAACAAGTTAGATAATGACTTTCTAATTAGATTGACTTCCAAAGACAGATAAGATATGGAATGATTAAAAACTACTGTCTGTTAACATGTGTTTGCATTTTTGCTTTGCTTTTTTTTTCCCTCTGCCCAGATTATCCATAGTATTTAAAAGTGAAATTATAATTCATTGAAGAAAAATGAAGACAAGATTTAAGCCTAAGCATATGCTTTGCAATCTTTATCACTCTTGAAATATAATATGTCTGGAAGAAACTCCAAAAATCTTCATCCTTTTTAGATAAACATATTGTTTTAAATGGTAATAAACTACAAAGAAATACCAGGAATGAACAAATGGATCTGTAAGTAAATTCAGGAAAAGTAAAATTTGTAAATTTGTACAGTAAAAGCAGTAAAGCTGTTTATTTATTTATTTGTAGAGTTCTTAGCTTCCATCGCAAAGATTTCTCTTATGTATAACAATTTTTCAGAATGCATTCTCATGAATTAGCTCAATACATTACCACAAGGACTGTGGGACATGGACCAAGATGTCTTGTTGGAGTGAAAATAGAATTGCAGAGAGGAGATGCAACTCACCCAACATCCGGAATCCAGAAAGTGGCAGGGCTGGGACTCAAGTTCAAATCTTTGGGCTGCTGATCCAGAGCTCACTCTTCTAAGCCACACTGCTCCTTTTTTTTTTGGTCAAGTAAAGAGACCATGAACATATTTCACTCTGCGTGATGTATAGGTTTATTGGGAGAGTGACACAACGGAGCAGTGAAGTGCAAACCATAGAAATGAAGTCATGCATAAAACTGCATAAGAAATATGTATATTGAAGTCCTATTTCATGAAGGTGCTGGGGCCATGTGGCTTCCTGTATTATTTATGGACACATTGTTATTTCTGTATTATTATTATTATTGTTTACCTTTCCTGGTATACCTTATTGTTTAAATAAATGGTGCAGCAGGCAGTATGTA
The DNA here is from genome assembly GCF_001704415.2 of Capra hircus. Lineage (NCBI taxonomy): Eukaryota > Metazoa > Chordata > Mammalia > Artiodactyla > Bovidae > Capra > Capra hircus. The sequence continues at coordinate 42,394,854 of NC_030821.1, forward strand.
GCATGAATGGTGCACTTTAATTAAAAAGAAAAAACAAAACAAAACAAAACAGAGGGCTATCTAGGTTCAAGTGCTAAACTCCTTCCTTGCCACAACCTGAGGGCATTTCAGGTTCATCATGGAGGGAATGCCTCTCTGTTTCTGAGAAGGGCTTCCTTTTCAGCTGTGTCATGAATGCTGAGACCAGAAATGGCAGTGATTGAGGATTTTCAAAAGTGAGGGAGAAAGTGGAAACTGCCAAAGGAGCTACCATGGCCCTGAATGAAACCTACTGGTTTGACATTCTGTTTGAATTGATTTAAAAAAGCCTGACATTTGGTAATTTATTGCAAAGTCACTAAAAAACATAAAAATTTTAAAACAAAAGAGAGACTGTTAGAAAGGGTATGTAAATTAGCTTCCAATATAATATCATTTACCATTTCTGTTTTTCAATGTGCATTCAAATCTGATTCTTACAATATTTCAATTTACTTTTAATAGCCAGATGTTGGATGTTTCACCATTTCGCCTGTATTAATTTGTAATATTAAACTTTTATTTAATAATTAATTTTTCATTTAAAAGGCCATTAGGAAAATGAATCATTCTGTTTTACTTCCTAAGTTAATTTCTAAAGCAATCTTACAGTAATAACATGACCTTATTATTTTTAAAAATAAAATTAGAAGTACTTAGACAGGATTCTCTATGAAACAATTTAACTGAAGATGATGTTTAAAGATAAAGGAAAGCAATGTGGCTCACTACTTAATAATATGGGCTCTGGACTCAAATGTCTGCATTCAAATCCCGGCATCTCTGTGCTTCAGTTTTCTGATCTATATAATGGGGAAAAGCATAAAATCTTCCTTCGTAGAGTGGATGTGAGGATGACATGCAAATGCCAGTGCCTGGCAAATATAAAATATTCAATATGTGTTAGCTATGTTTTCAAGAAAGATGTATCTAAATGGTGTTATTATAATTCAGCCTAAGTAGTCATGTCTCATGAAAGAGTAGGAGTTTCAGGGATTCCAGGAAAAAAGTACAGTTCAGGCAGCATCCAGTGAAAGAAGTAGGGAAATGATTATCACTCTGAAGTCAGGTGAGTATTGTCAATACTTGCCTCTTTAGAGATGTGTAACTTTGAGTTCATCTGTTCTTAAGACTGCTTCTTCATCTGTAAAATAAATACTCTCATAAAGGGCTTTTTTTTTTTTTTTTACTAGATGAGAGCGAGGTTAATATCAACAATTAGCCAGTGCCTAGTGGTAGTAGCCCTTCAAGATATGGCTATGGGACTGTTATTGGCGGTACCCAAGGAGGGACATGGTACCCACGGGGAAAAGGGAGAGAGTGGTAGAGATCCAGGGCCCAGAACACAGGACAATCACTGCAGAGGTGAAACGAAGGCTTTGGTCAGCTCCAGCGGCTCCACCAGCTGAGACATCTTCTACTGCAGGCCATTAGTGAACTCTTGCTGGGGACAAACAACCCAAAATTGGTGTTAAGAGGCGTTGATTCTGGGCCAGCACCAGGGATAGCTCCCAGGAGCCCTTCGAAAGGCAGACCACTTGTTTCTTCTCCCAGTCTTTGCTCAAGTTTTAAAAGGTCAAGTTCCTTCCCACTCTTTTTTTTTTATTATTAATTTTTATTAGAGTATGGATGGTTTACAATGTTGTGTTAGTTTCTGCTGTACAGCAAAGTGAATCATTTATATATATATATGTATGTATATATGTATATCTTCACTCTTTTTAAGATCCTTTTTCCATATAGTTTGTTACAGAATATCAAAGAGAATTGCTTGTGCAATGCAGTAGGTTCTTTTTAGTTAACTATTTTATATATAGCAGTGCATATATGTCAATCCCAATCTCCCAATTTATCCTTCCTCCCCCTTTTTCCCTAATAACCATGCTTGTTTTCTACATCTGTGACTCTATTTCTGTTTTGTAAATAGGTTCTTAGTACCATTTTTTTAGATTCCATGTATAAGCAATATCATATGATATTTGCTTTTCTCTGTCGGATGTGCTCAGTATGACAATCTCTAGGTCTATCTGTGTTGTTGCAAATGGTATTATTTCATTCCTTTTTCTGGCTGAGTAATATTCCATTATAATATAATGGTGTATATATGTGTATCTTCTTATCTTCTTTATCCATTCCTCTGTCAATGAGCATTCAGGTTGCTTCCATGCCTTGGCTATTGTAAATAGTGCTGCAGTGAACATTGGGTGCATGTATCTTTTTGAATTTTGACTTTTTTCACACTTCTGTTTCTTTTCCCAGTCTCTGCTCAGACTTTTAAAGGTCAGATTTCTTTCAAGACAGTTTCCAACACTTCTTGATGAAGGCCAAGTTGAATCCTTTATTCCTCACTCCCCGCCACCAGGAGACTTAGTAAGGACAAGATGACCAGGCTGCGGAATGTATTAGATCGGGAATAAGATGAGTAGCTTTTTCTCTGATTGGATGAGAATTGTTTTTTTAAGCGTGATCATGATTCTTTTGATTGTCATATTCCTTCAGGCTGATGAATTCTCAAGTTCAATGTCACTGTGTTTAGTTTTGTCCAGGTTTGTTTTGAGGTATTTTGCAAGCAATATGTCACCAATAATAAAATCATCCAATGCTGAAGTTGGCCAATGACTTACATTTTACGATAAACAAAACATTTTTGAATTTGAAAAGCAAATCACAGAAAACAGTCTATATTATGATTTAATTTTAAAAACACAATTCAGAAAAAGACCAATAAAGTAACACATGGCTTAGGAATACATACCTATGTGGTATGAGTATAAAAAGGCAAGAGAAAACACAGAATTCAAGGTAGAAGTCTATTTGATGGCAGATCAAATCAGGGAGGAATTTACTGATAGTTTCAACTGCACCAATAATATTTTATTTCCAAAGTTAGGTTATAGACTTATTAGATGGAGAAATTTCCAAATTACTGAAGTTATACCGTACAATGCTTTCTTCCCTTCCTGATCATAAGTTGAAACTTACTTACCCCAATCACTCCATGTGACTAGGTACTCAGCCATGGAGGTAGAAATCTTTCCACTGAAATTCCATCAAGCTAGCTCTAGTGCATCAGTTTGCTCTCAGTAATTCAATGCTTCAAAAAGATTATGCTAAGAGTTGAAAGGCTTGTATTATTTAACTTTATTTACTGTAAAAGAAACTCATCAGCACATCGGCCTGAGACTAATGCTCTGGGTCCTTGCAATTTGAGCTTGCTGCCTTTAGAGAGGAATTAACTTCTATTGTTATTATTCAGCAGCTTTGGTGACATAACATTTAGGTGCCATTTAACCAAGTTCAACCATGATTTCTTTTAGAGGTGATCATGGGGCAAAAGGGTTCTCTGCTTTTCTTTTTCTCTTTGTTTTGTTTTCTTCTCATTTCTGAATGCTGTGTGGCTGTGGCCTTGCCTTTCTTTGCTTTGAAGTTCCTGCCAAATTGATTGGGCTCCCTGCCCAGAGAGATTAGAATTGAGAGGTAAGTAGATAAATTGGTACCCAGTTGTGATCCAAGGGCCTTTTCAGGGACTAGCTTCTCATAAAAGGACAGATGGGTGGATTTTCAATAGAAAGCATCCTGAATTTGAAGAGAGAATTTCTGAGTTCAAGTACAAGCTCCAAATAATAATAGGTGCGTAAGACCCTGGTTAAGTCACTTACCTTCTTTTAGTCTCTGTTTATTCCTCTGAAAGCTTGAGAATAAAAACAATTGTAATTTTTTTTCCACTGTAGTATCAAGATCAAGTGAAATAAATAGAAAATGTTTTGTGAATACATACAATATGAATTATTATCTTCAACTTCTCCCTATTCCTATTCCCCTTATCTAATCTCTCACAAAGTTCTGTCAGTTGTACTTCTGAGATAACTTCAGTTTGTGTCCATTTCTCTGCATTCCCTACAGCTTAATTGAAGCCATCTTTTTCTCCCTTTCTTATCTGTCCTTTCCTATCCTTACTGTCATGCAACCCATTTTCCTAACTGGAGTCAGACAGATCTTTTAAGGGATGCAAACCTGATAATTATACTCTTCTGCTTACAGCCTTTCACTGGCATCCCATTATTATCAGGATGAAGACCAAAGCCTGAAGCTGGTCTGAAATTTCTGTGTGATCTGGTCCAAATTACTGCGCTTGTTTCACCTGACTCCTTATTCCTCTTTAGCTTTTGAGTCACAATACCATAACTACATAGAGAAGTTTTTTTGTTTTTTTCTTTCTACCTTACTGGCTTGAGTATTATATAGTTTGATGCATTAACCACACCCTATGCATCACACACCCAAAGTCAGGAAGGCAAGGTTTAAACATAAAACACAAAACACAGAAACAGAAAGGCGAGAGTATGCTTAGTGGGAGCATTGAGGGGTCTCTAAATGTTGTTATTTTATTATTGCTTTATTTTCTCAAATTCAAAAAAATTTCAAAGATCATCCATCAGGTAATATATTTGGGGGAAGTATTTGAGAGTGAAATGAAGGCTCACTGATGGATGGGGTTGGGAAACCTTCATAAGCTCACGGATTGACAGAATGACATTTTACTCTTCCAAGTAGTACTTACTTCTAGGTAATGGGTAGGGAAATTTAGTATGTTGCCTGTCTTTTCTAAAACATTTTTTTATGCTTTGACATGTTGAATTGGATTGATTCACCTGTGTAATTGAAAAGTATAATTTGGTCTTGGTGTAATTGGTCTTCTCCTGGAATGCTTATCTGACAGGACAGATCAATTATTAGGTTGCTTCTGCTTCTACCTACACACAGATCAGAACACATGTAAATTTTTCTTGGAAGTTCATTTATTAATGATATCCATATATAAACACACATGCAAAGCTTACATTGTATCTACCTACTATTTTTTTCTCTCTCTGTATATATGTGTATATGTATAAATACATATACATCATTTTCATTCATATTTATTACTTCTGTTTATTATTTTAATATATTTCATAAGGGTTTTATTAGTATTTTTAATATGTAAATGCAGAATAAGAACGAAAGATGGTTAAGATCAGTTTTCCTGTATACACTTAATAATTAATCAGCCAATATGAAAAATGTATGCTTCTTGTTCAAGTTACACACTCTCCATGAAGTTAAAATTAGCCTTGCTCTCACACATCTCTTCCTCCTCCAATCCATCTATCTTTCAAATTGCCATCAGAGTTGGAAGTTGGCAACTTCCTAAGAAACAAATCTGATGGTGTCACTCTGCTGTTTATGAATCTTGCTAGTTCCCCATTACCTAAAGGAAAAAAAAATATTTATTTGCCATTAGAATTTCACCCAACTTAGTATCTGTTGCCATTCTTCCCTTGTATACCTCAAATGTCAGTCACGATGAGCTTTTCAATACTTTCAATGCAAGACATGTCTTGTCACTAATTGGGAATTTTTATATTTTATTTCCCTTTCCAGGAATATTCTTACCTTCTTTTATATCTCGGAAAATACTATTTATCTGTTAAGACAATTAAAAGTCTTACTTTTCCTGTAAACATTTTCTTGATTAATCAGTGTTACTAGCTCCTTCTTCCCTGGAACGCTACATATATACTGTAACTAAAGGACTTATCAATAATATTATAATCATTTATAAGCCTGTTTCTTTCTCTTTGATTATGACTTCTTTGGGTACAGGGAACCCGATATTACTTAAGATACAATTAAGCTGCTGTAACAAAAAATAAATGTACAAAAATAAAGTAGTTTAAACAAGATATGTTTTCTCTCATCCATCTGATCTTAAGCAGTTCATGATTGACATGGCACCTCTACAGTTTTGGGACACATGCTTTACTCTGTCCAGCCTTCAACCATCACTTCCATCCTGTTATCCAAGAAGTTGATCTAGTTTCTGCAATTACATCTATGTTTCACACAGAGGGCTTCCCTGGTAGCTCAGTTGGTAAAGAATCCAGCTGCAATGCAGGAGACGGGTTTCATCCCTGGGTTGGGAGATCCCCTGGAGAAGGGAAAGGCCACCCACTTCAGTATTGTGGCCTGGAGAATTCCATGGACTGTATAGCCCATGGGGTTGCAAAGAGTCAGACATGAATGAGTGGCTTTCACGTCACTTCAGACAGAGAATGCAAAGGAGAAAGGTGAAGAGGAGATTCAAGACCCAGAATTTGACTCCCTATTACTGCCAGTAACATTGGTTTGGAGGCTTGGAGCTGGCATCTGAGATTGACTATCAACTTTACCCACTCAAATTTCTACAAAATCACAAAATAAAGAGCTGGTCAGAAGCTAACTAGCAAAAATTCCTTTTAAAGCAGTAAAACTACCCTGATTATTCTAAAGGATCTTTAATAGAAAAGTACACTTTTAAAAGGGAGATTACATCTCAGTTATATTGCACTGAAAGCCTTTCTGTAATATGCCTTCATCTTAAAAGAAACCAATGGGAAATCAGAACAAAATTAAGCAAGTTTGGGCTGAATCTCCATAATGACATATTAAAAATAATTAAATTTCAAATATTTTGAAAAAAGCTAGTAATTTTTTCTTAAATGTAGCATAAGAGTATGAGGCAAAATTAATAAGTTACAAAATCGTAAGTGTTCTTCCTTCTGCATCTATCCAGTTTCCTTCCTTGGTGGAACCAGTGTTACCAGTCTCTTATGTATCATTCTGGAATATTCTATATATGCAAAGATGGATGAGGGCATGCAGTTTTGCATCTTGCTGTGTTCAACCTTCATTTACTTTGGAGATCTGATAAGGCTTATTTTAAATAAGAAAAGGTATAAATGTCAAAATATGGTCTCACTTTTTGTAACAAGGTCCTTAAATTCAAAAGACAATATTCAAAATATGCTACCTATTCTTCAAACAGCCCTGAGGTTTATCTTTCCATCTGTTTTCACCTCAGTTTTTCTTTTTTTGTCTGTGCTCTTGATATGTTCTGCTGGTTCCAAGAGCGAGCCAGGCCCTTCACAATTTTATTCTTTTCTCTTTTTGTGTCTCTACCTTGAACTCCTGTCCCTGGCAGTTTGCATGGGAGGGTGCTCATTTCTCAGGCTTCAGTTTAAATATTGAGTCTTCAGAAAGGCCTCCTAGACCCTTCTTTCTAGAGCTCACCATTCACCCTGAGCCCCTGCTGGTATTTTTGTGAGCACGTTGGGTATACATTGTACACACGCAATCTGTAATTGTATTGTTTACTTGTTTGCCATCTCAGTGCTCCTCTGAGACATAATCTCTACTGAGGCAGGAACATGGTCTTGTTCATCTTGTATATCCATCTAGCACTTTGCTTGGCACCTGGTGAGTATCGATGAGTGTTTGGTAAATGAAAAAAACTCAAATGAACAATCAGCAAATTTCTTCTTGAAGCCTGTTAATCAACTAATCTGCCCCACCTTTATTTCACTGAGTGATTCTCAACTGCTTACACACAAAGATACGCAAGCTATAAAATATGTCAAAAAGTTGTGAGAAAAGAGGTAGAGTCTCTTTCCTTTTGTCCTGATAAATAACTACACACATTTCATCTATGAAACCCTTCTACTTCATTGTGATCTTTCACAGCATCATACATTTTTAAAAGGCTCTATGAATATAAAAGCTATATTTGTGCTGTCCTGTAATCTATTGTGTGCAATAGCATTATGTCTAAAAAAACAATGAAGGTACATGCTTTAATTTAAAAAAATACCTTATTGCTAAAACATGCTAACTATCATTTGAGCCATCAGTTAATAGTAATCATTTTGCAGGTGGAGAGTTTGAACTATTTCTTTCCTTTCACCCTCCAACAAACATTAATTCGGCACTTGGAATGTATCAGGTGCTGTGGGGACGTGGTATGTGGGGTGTGGTAAGAATACCTAAAGGAGTAAAGTCACTTTTCTTCTCTCTTGCTCAGATCCATGAAAGGAATTTCAAATCTTCATTTTCCTGCCAAGCTGAGTCAAAAATATTTCTTGCCACATGCAAAGTAACTTGTAAAATATACTTATTTGAATTATCATTTTAAAATTAGATGCAGTAATACAGGATCAAGGGAGGAAATTTTACAGTTACAGATATGAAAAAAAGTCACATAAAATGTGAATAATTAGTACTATACCTCTCCCTTGCTCTATCATTCCACTTATTTTCCTAAAAGGTACATGAATATATATATATAAGTTAACTATTTGTTTACAAAATGATTTTATAGTATATATGTTGTTTGTAGCTACTTTTAACATAATCATCTACTGTGAACATAATTGAATAAATAAGCGAATGTATTTATTAGGGACATTTATTATCTCATTTAGTGCCATCTTTTATTTAGCCAATCCTTTTTGTGCATTTTGATTGTTCCTTTTTTTCAATATATTATCCACATCACTATGGCAAATCTGTGCATAGATATTGAATTACACTTAGACAAAGTTTTCTGACAATACAATGGCAGAATGATAATAGTTTACAAATACTTTAAATGTTTTTATTCAGTGGTTACTTTGTACATTTTGCTCATCTAATCTTCAGAACAATTCTCCGAGGTAGTTACCCAGAATACTGATGTATAAAATGTTAAGATCATATTTGATTCAATGGCCATCAACTGTAGGAAACACCACTATTATATACAACTTAAAAAGAAACCAAATGTTGCCAATTAATTTCTAAGAAATATTTAAATATGCACACTAGAATTAAACAGAGTCTCCGGAATTACTCTAAGATTAGATAGTTCATAAGTGCAGAGCAGACATTTAAATATATGCCAAGTGGCTGCAGAGGCTACACTCAGACATATAGCTCTATTTTCTTGCCAGATTGAACTCACATTTATAAGGCTTTTAATACAAGAGTGCCTTCCAGAAAGGTTGTAGCAATTTCCATTTCCACCAGTAGGGTTAATAAATTTAACCCTAAAACAAAACTTGTTTCTGCAAGTTTTTGCCAATATGGTGGCTATCTTTATACTTTTTATCAATGTGAAAGATCAAAAAATATAGTTTCATTTGCATCTATTTGACTACTCATGAGGTAAATAATTTGTCAAATACTTACTTACTAATTGTATTTCCTGGGTGGCTTAACAGTGAAGAGTCTGTCTGCCAATGCAGAAGACAGGCTCGACCCCTGAGTCAGAAAATCCCCTGGAGATGAAAATTGCAACCCATTCCAGTATTCTTGCATGGGAAAGGAGCTTGGGGTCATAAAATAGCAGGACACCATTTAGCAATTAAACATCAACAACAATTATATCTCATCATTTTAAAATTGTAGTTATGTATACATTTATCTCTTTTTATATAAAGGATGAAAATGAAAAGTGAAAGTGTTAGTCTCTCAATCAAGTCTGACTCTACCACCCCGTGGACTGTAGCCCTCCAGACTTCTCTGTCCATAGAATTCTCCAGGAAAGACTATTGCAATGGGTAGCCATTCCTTTCTCCAGGGGATCTTCCCAACCCAGTGATTAAACTCAGATCTCCTGCATTGCAGGAAGATTCTTTACCATTTGAGCCACCCAGTAAACACATATTAAGGATAGTAATGAACAGTTTGTTCATTGTAGATATTTTCTGTCTGTTGTTTTCTTTTTAGCTTTGTTTACAATACGTTTTTAATTACAAAGTCAAATCTACCAAAATTTTCTTCATAATTATTGCTGTTACTGTAAAATATCCACATTTAAATATTCTGTTAAACTTTAACAAAACATTGTTGAAACACCAGATACCAGTGAGAATACAGTAGAACTGAGACCTGAAGAACATAATTAATTTTTGACATAAATGAATTATATTTATGCTGCACTGAAAAGTGACAAAACATATACGTTCTTTTTTTGAATGCAGATTAAGCGTAAAACAAAAATTTTAAAAACTGAAATAATTCAAAGCATGCTTTCTGAACACAGTTAAAGCAAATAAGTAATAAAAAGGAATTTGTAACAAAAGTTTTTTTTTTTTTTAATCAAAAGGTCTGCCAATGTTTGTAAATCACCACTATACTTCATAGGTCAAATAAGAAATCATAATAAAATTTCAGAAGATTTTGAACCAATTGTCAACAAAATCTTGTAAGATTTAGCTAAAGCAATACTTAGAAGAATATTTTGTAGTATTAAATGTGTATATTTTAAAAAGTAAGACTAAAAATCAGTGTTCCATGCTACCATATCAAGAAACTAGAGAAGTAAATGAAACCTAAAGAAAGTAGAAGTAAGAGCACAATATGGAGCAGAAAAATAAAATAGAAAAGAAATACACAGAAGAGAAAAATTAACAAACTGAAAATTTTGTTCCTTGAAATTGTTAACAAAATTGATGATCTGTAGAGTGATCATTTCTCCTGAGAGTGTGCATTTAAAAATTTTTTTTATTTGGAGGATAATTGCTTTATGACGTTGTATTAGTTTTTGCTGTACAACAACATGAATCAGCTACAAGTATACACATATTCCCTCCCTCTTGAGCCTTCCTCCTGTTCCCCCCATCCTACCCCTTTAGGTCATCACAGACACCTAGCTGAGCTCCTTGTGTTACATAGCAACTTCCCACTAGCTATCTATTTTACACATGGTAATATTTATATCTGGAGAAGGAAATGGCAACCAACTCCAGTATTCTTGCCTGGAAAATTCCATGCACATTGGAATCTAATGGGTTATAGTCCATGGGGTAGCAAAGAGTAGACACAACTGAAGGCACACACAACATGAAATTATAACATGGTGTCCTAGCAGCATGACAGATGAGCAGCCAAAAAAATGATTGCTTAATTGAGTTAAGGAAAGAATAAGCAAAAGGCTGAGATTAATTACTCCAATGGCTATTCATGAATCCTTGTCTAGTTTCCAAACCTGAGTCAATTCTCAGATTCAAGGATTATAGCTATTTACTTAAGTAATCATATACTAGAGGAAGGCAAATGTGTATATCTTTCAAGAGATGTTAGATTCTGGGTTCAAACTGTTTCTGGTATCTGGGGACTTATGGTACCAATGTAGACAATATTGACCTCTGTTAGAGTAGTCACGTGTGAATCAGGTAACAAATAGAGTTCTCATTCAGGTACAGTTCATAGTAGGAAATTTGGTGGCTGTTTCTAACTTCCCAATGCATCATTGAAATAGACATACTTAGCAATGTCAAATTTTTCATATTGGTTCTTTGGCTCAGGAGTAAGAAATAAATATACAATAGAGTAAAAGCTGTTATGGTAGGAAGGGCTGTATAAAAGTCACTGAAACTTCTCTAACTCTCCAAGGCAAGAAGGTAAGTCAAAGAAAATATCATACCCTGGGGGAAATGACAGTTTAATGCTGCCTTCAAAGATGCAAGAATTTTCCTTCTCATCATTTAGTTTACCAGTTTGGCTCCTGCAAAACTAAGATGAATCACTTCATATGACAATGAACTACTATTGATTTAATGAATGATTAGCTTTCAGCTTAATCATTTCAGCTACTGTGCTGAATACTGTCTCTTTACGAAAGAGGAACACAGCCTATGGTATGTGGTATGTAAGTACAATCATATGAATGCGTTCTTTTTAACACCCATCAAGAATTTATCAGAAACAGTTCATATTCACAAAATTTCTTCATGGTCATGCCCAAAGAGACTTGGAATATATTTAAACATTCTACAGAGCAAAACATTGGTGTCCTTGATGACATTTACATCAACTGGAGAAAATGAGCAAGAATTGGCAAGTAGTCTATATGCTTGCCATCTAGAGTATTTCAAATCCTAAAAGATGATGCTATAAAAGTGCTGTACTCATTATGCCAGCAAATTTGAAAACTAAACAGTGGCCACAGGACTGGAAAAGATCAGCTTTCATTCCAATCCCAAAGAAAGGCAATGCCAAAGAATGTCCAAACTACCACACAATTGCCCTTATCTCACATGCTGGCAAAGTAATGCTCAAAATTGTCCAAGCCAGGCTTGGAGTACATGAGCCATGAACTTCCAGATGTTCAATCTGGATTTAGAAAAGGCAGAGGAGTCAGAGATCGAATTGCTAGTATCCAAATATCCATTGGATCATTGAAAAAGCAAGAGAGTTCCAGAAAAGCATTTACTTATGCTTTATTGACTACTCCAACCAAATCACCTTACCTGCCTCCTGAGAAATCTGTATGCAGGTCAAAAAGCAACAGTTAGAACTGGACATGGAACAACAGACTGGTTCCAATTCGGGAAAGGAGTATGTCAAGGCTGTATATTGTCACCCTGCTTATTTAACTTTTATGTAGAGTTCGGTTCAGTTCAGTTCAATTCAGTCGCTCAATCGTGTCTGACTCTGTGCACCATGCTAAATGCCAGCCTGGATAAAGCACAAGTTGGGATCAGGATTGTGAGGAGAAATATCAATAATCTCAGATATGCAGATGACACCACCCTTATGGCGGAAACTGAAGAACTAAAGAGCCTCTTGATGAAAGTGAAAGAAGAGAGTGAAAAAGTTGACTTAAAACTCAACATGCAGAAAACTGACATCATGGCATCTGGTCCCATCACTTCATGGCAAATAGATGGGGAAACAATGGAAACAGTGACAGACTTTTTTTTTTTTTTTTTTTTTCAGGGGCTCTGAAATCACCGCACATGGTAATTGCAGCCATGAAATTAAAAGACACTTCTCCTTGGAAGAAAAGCTATAACCAACCTAGAGAGCATATTAAAAAGCAGAGACATTACTTTGCCAACAAAGTTCTGTCTAGTCAAAGTTATGGTTTTTCCAGTACTCATGTATGGATGTTAGAGTTGGACTATAAAGAAAGTTGAGTGCCAAAGAATTGATGCTTTTGAAATGTGGTGTTGGAGAAGACTCTTGAGAGTCCCTTGAACTGTAAGGAGATCCAACCAGTTCATCCTAAAGGAAGTCAGTCCTGAATATTCATTGGAAGGACTGATGCTGAAGTTGAAACTCCAATATTTTGACCACCTGATGAGAAGAATTGACTCATTGGAAAAGGCCCTGATGCTGGGAAAGATTGAAGGTGGGAGGAGAAAGGGTCAACAGAGGATGAGATGGTTGGATGGCATCACTGACTCAATGGACATAAGTTTGAGTTAACTCCGGGAGTTGGTGATGGACAGGGAAGCCTGGTGCGCTGCAGTCCATGGGGTCACAAGGAGTTGGGCACGATGAGTGACTGAACTCAACTGAACTAGATGATAGGGCTTCCCTGGTGGCTCACATGGTAAAGAATCTGCTTGCAACGCGGGAGACCAGGGTTCAGTCCTGGATTGGGAAGATACCCTGCAGGAGGGCATGGTAACCAACTTCAGTATTCTCGTCTGGAGAATTCCCATGGCCGAAGAGCCTGGCGGGCTACAGTCCAGGGGTTGCAAAGAGTCGAACATGACTAAGTGAACACAACTGAGTGACTAAGCACAAGACAGCACTAGATTTACACTGCAATGACTTGTGTGGCTGGGAGAGAAGTGGGTAGTGGAAATCTTGTCAGTGTGTCAAACTGCAGATGGAGCATCTACTTTGTGTAATGAGAGAAGTGGCCTGAGGTAAGGATATTCATAGACTCACGCATGCCTCTCTTTGTGACCCTATGGACTGTAGGCCACCAGGCTTCTCTCTCCATGGGATTCTCCAGGAAAGAATACGGAAATGGATTGCCATGCCTTTCTTTCTCCAGGGGATCTTCCTGACCCAGGGATGGTATCCACATCTCACATCTCCTGCAAAGGCAGGCAGGTTCTTGACCACTAGAGCCACCTGAGAAGCAAGAGCAAAATTGACTTAGCTAGTTAGTCAGGGGCCTTGAAGAAGATGCAAGGAAATCTGGGATAATGGTATCTAAGTAGACTTATGGGAATGAGCAGATTGTGTTTTATTTTTTACAGCAGAGAGAATCCACTGTGGAAGAGACACTAACAGCCAAGTGATCAGGATGAAAAGGACTGTTGATGTCAATCCACCAGTAAGGGCCAACCAGAACAATGGTAGCTGGAGTTTGCCCAACTAACCCTCCTCTCATAAATCCCCCCCAAATTTTGACCAGTTAGAAATTATAATTCCATCTTATAAATCCTACAAATGTGTTAAGTGCATACAAAATTACTCTAATATATATGATATATATATATATATATATGTTCATTCAGGTTATATGCTGAATACAATAGACATGACATGATTACTGAAATGGTCAATCATTTTGTTTACCTTCTTGAATTTTATTTGCATTCAGAGGGAAAATTTACAGGATTGGTATTTAAAAATCACACAGCTAATTTTCAAATACAATATGAGGCAGCTTTATAAAATAAAAACATGCATAGAAGATATCTGAAATAAAGATAAAAGAGAGCTTCTAAATAATAAAGTATAATGGAATTGTGAAGCAACTATTTCATTGTCCACTACATTTTTTCTGAAAATGTGAAACTCCTGACCATTAGGCCTTGAAGGGAAATAAAATGATGAGACAGTTTTATGATACCAGAAATCATGAATTTGTTTGAAATTTTAAAAATGTATTTCTTAAACATATTCTTTAGGAAGAGGTCATTATGCTACTTACATAGTGAACATTAAGCAAACATAATGGAGTTTGTCTTAAATTGCAGATCTAGGAGGGAAAGGATAGAACTAATTTTTACTGACTGAATAATTAGTATTTTTAAGAGTTGACTCATTGGAAAAGACCCTGTTGCTGGGAGGGATTGGGGGCAGGAGGAGAAGGGGACGACAGAGGATGAGATGGCTGGATGGCGTCACCAACTCGATGGACATGAGTCTGAGTGAACTCCAGGAGGTGGTGATAGACAGGGAGGCCTGGCATGCTGCAATTCATGGGGTCGCGAAGAGTTGGACGTGACTGAGCGACTGAACTGAACTGAGCTGAAGCATGTTTTATAAATAATCCTACAGAGATTCAGAGAGGCTGCAAAATTTTTCCAAGGTTATAGAAGTAATATGCTATATGTGTGTCAGTTGATCAGTAGTGTCCAACTCTTTGTGGCCCCATGGACTGTAGCCTGACAGGCTCCTCTGTCTACGGAATTTTCCAGGCAAGAATACTGGAGTGGGTTGCCACTCCCTTCTCCAGTGGATCTTCCCGACCCAGGGTCTGTCGTCCAAAGCTCTCATGTGTTCTTTCTACTATGTTAGGCTGTAGAATATAGATCATGTTCTTGATATAACCCTACTGTATATTTATTCTTTATTTAAAAAGGCATCCTTAATTTAAATTTTATAATATAACAAAGACTTCATGTATTTTAAGCTAACATAGACTAAGTATAACATCCTTTTGATCTAAGTTGATGTAGGTGGAACTATACGAAATTGTCAATATCAATCATTTTTGATGCACATAAATGGTTATACTATGGTTCAAGTTAATAGAAGGATAGAACTCTGAGAAAGGAGAAAAAAAATCCCTAAAATAGCCAGACTTAATATTTGTACCTTGACGTTGCTAGGAGATGGCCTGGCTCTTACAGTTTGGCTACAGAATATAAACTATCTTAAAGATTACCATCATCAGACAAGGTTGCTCTGTGATCATGGTGACTTGAGACAAAAAAAAGTCCTCTTTTGTATTAACAAATACCAAGTCACTACACAAACCTCAAAATTATCAAATATCCCCCTCTACCAGCAGATAGGACAGAATGTTGCTTCTTTACTAACCACAGCTTCATTCCTGCTTTATTCCTCTCCCTTCTTGATAAAAACTATTAAGATACCTAATCACAGTAATGTCCCCTTTCTGAGAGCATCCAATTGAGAACAAACTTTGCTTCCTTGAACAGTCCCCCAAAACCACCTGATGTGAGCTCAAACCCTTGAGTCCTTTCCAACTCATTCTTACAGAGATATCCCACAGTTCCCTCTGATACGTTCTTTGTTCAGACTCAGGAATACATCTAACTTTGTTTGACTTACTTGTGTTATTAGCAGTCTTTAGTTGCTGGATGTTGTCAGAAGCAAAGGTTTCTGAGAGTTGCCACCTAGGGCCAGGTGTCTGATTAAGCAATAGGTGTGTGTTTGAACACCTCTCTGTTCCTGATGATTTCACCTTGATTGCTGGTCATCACTAGCCCAGAGAATCTGAGAAATTTGCTCTCTCAAATAAGCTGCAGGGAGGCCTGGTGTGCTGCAGTCCGTGGGGTCATAGAGAGTCAGACACAACTTAATGAATGAACAATCACAACAAATAAGCTATTTCTATCATGCTTCTTCTGGATATGTGTGTGTGTGTGTGTGTGTCCGTCCTTAGTCGCTCAGTCACGTCCTATTCTTTGTGACCCTGTGGACTGTAGCCCACTAGTCTCCTCTGTCCATGGCGATTCTCCAGGTAAGCATACTTGATTGGGTTGCCATGCCCTCCTCCAGGGGATCTTCCCAACCCAGGGGTTGAACTCAGGTCTCCCGCATTGCAGGCAGATTCTTTACCATCTGAGCCACCAGGGAAGTTCTTTGCTGGGTATAGATTAGGTCAAAGCTGACCCCTTTGATAAATACCTTAAATCATCATGCTTCAGAATTGAATACAGAGAGATCCTATTTTAAACTAAGGTAGATAGCTTCCAAGATGACATTCAGTGCTAAAATTAGAGCACCTGAGATATTCAAGATGAGGCCGAGGCTTACCCCACTTCCATAGGAATATAGGCTGTAGTTATATATATGGACAGAACCAAACTGAGGAAGTATGATTTTCTTATCTACAGGGACACATATATAAATGAAATATTGATATACTACCTTAAAAAGTATGAGGTATTTTATTTTGGCTTACAAATAATTGAAAGATGGATATTGTGAACTAGTCATTTGACTATAAGATGATTTTATTTTGAAATATTTAAAACATTGGATTTGCAATGCATGTCCTCAATGGCTGAGGAAGCGGTGATTTCTTATGACTTCTTTAGCACCTGATGATAATTCAAAATATTCTAAAATGAGGACCTTATTTTTTAAAAGTTATTATAAAACATCTCAAACATACCACAGAAGTAGGAAGAATGGCATATTGAACCCCCTAAAATTGGTGGCTGTCACTCAGGTTCAGTATTTTGCCATCTTGTTTTATCTATTCTCCCATCCTTTTTCCCCTCTTTGATGAAATAATTAAATGCAAATGCAAGGCATAAGTTTAGCACTTTACTTCTAAGGTGGACTATGTGAAGATGCCTGAAGATAATTAGCTAAATGTATGTTTAAGTTGCCTATTGCTATATGTTATTATTAATAAAAGAGTTTCATCAGTCTAGAAAAGGCTTTTATATTCTTCCTTATGCCTCTCTGTTAGGACACGTGGGAAGATAGTCAAGTTGCGTGTTTGTGTTGTGTGTTGGTTACTCAGTCATGTCTGACTCTTCGCAACCCCATGGAGTGTCAGGCTCTTCTGTCCCTGGGATTCTCCAGACAACAATACTGGAGTGGGTTGCCGTTCCCTAATCCAGGGGATCTTCCTGACCCAGGGATTGAACATTGGAGGCAGATTCTTTACCATCTTAGCCACCAGGGAAGCCCAGTCAAGTTATTTAGGTATAAACTTTAGAAGGTAACGATACAATTTTTCTGATTTTTATTATATCTTAATTTATAGAAAAAGCATGTTTTTTTGTCTGGGCCAGTAGCAATATGACACAGAATTTGAAGAAAAAAAAATAAAACTCTTGAATTGATTCCCTAGTATATAGCTTGGCCCCATAGATATTATCAGATTGAATAATCAAAGACTGATGATAGATCAATAATCAGTGAATCACAACCTCTTTTCCTAAAAACTGTACATGTTCATTTAAAATTATTTGGTAAATAGATAAATTGTTTTATCTATTCAAGCAGTTTATATATAGACTTTTTAGAATATTCCATTCATGATAAAATCTACTTTGACAACCTCTTTAAAATTTCACCACACATATTCTCTCATCCTCCCACCCCTTGCTGACATTTCCAATTCCTTGATTGTGCTTTTCTATCCCTCAGTATTTCTCTCTTTTAACTGCCGTTTATAATCTTCTCACCTAACCACCTCCAGCTCTGGACTTAAAGCTGCAATGGGGCAGAGAATTTGCAGATTATTTCTATACCCTATTCTATTATTTCAGTAATAATCATAAAATAAAATCACTAATAATGATCATCAGAATAAAAGCAAACAAGAAAAAGTAACAGAGCCACTAGGAAAGCCACTGGGCTTTCTTGGCGGCTCAGAGGATAAACAATCTGCTGCAATGAGGAAGACCTGAGTTCAATCTCTGGGTCTGGAAGATCTCCTGGAGAAGGAAATGGCAACCCACTCTAGTATTCTTACCTGGAGAATTACATCGACAGAGCCTGAAGGGGCTACAGTCCATGGGGTAGCAAAGAGTCGGACAAGACTGAGCAACTAACACTTTCACTTTGCAGAGCCTGCCATACTTCTGGGGCAGAAGATGAAATCTAAAACTCCCACCAGGCATTTCATACCATTTGAGCACTCTACCTTAACCTTTATTTTCTAAGAAACAAAAAACAGCACAACATCAGATCAGAAGCCATTTGCAAAACAAAAGTTTATCTAGATAAACAGGTCTTTTGCTTCAAAAGAATGGTGACTGGTCTCTTTTAGTGAAAAGTGAAAGTGAAGTTGCTCAGTCGTGTCCAACTCTTTGCAACTCCATGGACTGTAGCCTACCAAGCTCCTCTGTCCATGGGATTTTCCAGGCAATAGTACTGGAGTGGATTGCCATTTCCTTCTCCAGGGGATCTTCCCAACCCAGGGATCAAACCTGGGTCTCCCGCATTGTAGGCAGACACTTTATCATCCGAGCCACTAGCAGTAAATAATCCCATGGCAGGGCTTCCCTGGTGGCTCAGTGGTAAAGAATCTGCTTGCAATGCAGGAGTCACAGGAGATGCTGGTTTGATTCCTGAATCTGGAAGATTCCCTGGAGGAGGGAACGGCAACCCACTTCAGTATTCTTTCCTGGAGAATCCCATGGACAGAGGAGCCTGGTGGGCTACAGTCCATAGGTTTGCAAAGAATCTGACACGACTGAAGCAACTTGTCATGCACGCATGCAATTCTATGGTAATCCTTAAAATGGAGACAGTGATTTTACCACAAAAGAATGTTCATAACAAAGCACAATAAAATTGAGAAGTCAATTGGCATATATTTTAATTATTGTTCAAGTCCAGGAGACAATAATAGAATTCTTCCTTTTCTTAGTTCTCAAGTTGCATGCTAGGTACATGACATTCCAGGCAGTCACGTTCACCCTAAAAAGTGATGGTGACCCCAAAAATGTCAAGAAGATCTCTAAAGACCAGCACAATGCCCACTATGAGCAACCTGCAAATTCTCAGTATGGTCTGCATTAGAGGATGTCAGTTACTAGTTAAAGTTACTTGTAAAGAACAGGCTTAGCTAATTAGGTTAAATGTATCCTAAGATGAGCTTTCACTAAAGAAAAAGTTTCCTCCTAGATCTTCATATGGTTGTTTTAATATCCCATCTATTTGTTTAGGTATACACAGGAAGAATAAGATGTGTGGTGACTGTCACATTGCTTTTTGAAAAATGAAGGGATTTATTGAACATTAATTTTGCCCTGAATTTCCCCTGGAAGAAGAGATATACTCACTGATTATTATATCATTCTCTTCCATATAAGACAATCATTTATTTTCAGATGCAGGGTAATTAGTGACTACTTCTTTTAGTTACTTTGGAACCCCAGGTGGCTCAGTGGTAAAGAATCGGCCTGCAATGAAGGAGATGCAGGAGACATGAGTTCTGTTCCTGGGTTGGGAAGATCCCCTTGAGGAGGAAATGGCAACCTACTCCAATATTCTTGCCTGGAGAATCCCATGGACAGAGGAGCCTGCTGTGCTAGAGTCCATGGGGTTGCAAAGAATCAGACATAATTGAGCACGCATGCATGCATGTATACTAATTATAGTCCTCATGGCCTCTAGGGAAAATTTCTAACAGGTTAAGGAAAAAATTTGTAAATTTTGGGTTCAGTTTAATTTAGGCTCATGATTTTTAAAGAAAGTATAAACCACTCTTTTAGGAGGTCAAAAGTTACAGAATTTCTCTTTTTTAAGAAAAAATGAATAAAACTATAATTATGTTAGAGGAAAGTTTATATCTTGTTGAGTCCATAAAGGACGGAAGTTGATAGTTGGTAATCTCAAAATTAAATATATGAGCTTGGAGTATAGCATTATAGAAGTCGGTTAGATATAAAGATTGATATTATATTCCCATATTTTTTGATAATGAATGAATGAGCTGAAGTTTTCTGGAAAAGGAGGTATTAATAATCCTGATGTGGTTAAGACTTCTTAGGAATTTGAAATAATATGTGTAATATTTTGTGCATTCAGTAAAATGTAGTCTGCTATTAATACTAGTTTTTGAAATATTGAAATGAGGAAAATGACAATCAAATGAAAGTCTTCTTCATTTATTCTTTGAGATATATTAGAGGAGGTGAGATTAACTGCCTAAATATTGTGCATATAAGGCTATGGTTTTTCCTGTGGTCATGTATGGATGTGAGAGTTGGACTGTGAAGAAGGCTGAGCGCCGAAGAATTGATGCTTTTGAACTGTGGTGTTGGAGAAGACTCTTGAGAGTCCCTTGGACTGCAAGGAGATCCAACCAGTCCATTCTGAAGGAGATCAGCCCTGGGATTTCCTTGGAAAGAATGATGCTAAAGCTGAAACTCCAATACTTTGGCCACTTTATGCGAAGAGTTGACTCATTGGAAAAGACTCTGATACTGTGAGGGATTGAAGGCAGGAGGAGAAGGGGACGACAGAGGATGAGATGGCTGGATGGCATCACCGACTCTATGGAAGTGAATTTGAGTGAACTCCAGGAGTTGGTGATGAACAGGGAGGCCTGGCTGGCTGCAATTCATGGCGTCACAAAGAGTCAGACATGACTGAGTGACTGAACTCAACTGTAAAAAGTTAAAATCATGCTTTTGTTGATATTTAAAGCAATAAATATTATTGTAAAACTCATGCAAGTAAAGAATTTTTGATAACTCATTGAAACAATACACTAAAAATGATAGAATAAAGAGGGGGAAATGCATCTTCTAGCTCAATGGAACCAATATTTTATATCTATCAGGAAGTATAGATCAAGTTTGTAAGAAGTCATATTTGATATTTTTATTGTGGGAGCATAATTTTATTAACATAAACATTATACTACTTTTCTATATCTAAAATAAATTTACATTTTCTGTAGATTTGCTAATCAACTTGATGAGTGAAAAAATTATGTGGTTTCAAAATAAGAAATTACTTCTTCAAAATATTTTATTTCTTTATAAAACAAGAAGATGATCTGATATTCATGCATATCAGCCTGAAGATGGACTTATTTTGTCACCAACATAAGACTAAGCAATTTTTTTTATTAATACATGTTCAAAGTTCTAGAATTTAATTTTCTACACACTGGAAAGTGCTGATTTTAGAAGGTACTTAAGCTTAATACCTTTGACACATAAGGCAATTTTGTGCATAACTTAAGTTTCAGGTCTCTTGATTGTTAGTCTCTCCCATAGATTAAAGATATATGAGTTCCAAGAATGAAAACACATGAAAATTATCTCCTTTTTCTCTGCAACCTTGGCAATTGTAGGTGAAATTTCTTAACATTTGGTTGGTTTCCAATAAAAGTCAAAAGGATTGGCTGCCTGATCTTTATGAAACACCTTGAAGGATCTTGAAGGGCTTCCTTGTTAGCTCAGCTGGTAAAGAATCCTCCTACAATGTGGGAGACCTGGGTTCGATCCCTGGGTTGGGAAGATCCACTGGAGAAGGAAACAGCTAACAACTTCAGTATTGTGGCCTGGAGAATTCCATGAACCACGAGAAGTCCATGGGGTTGCAAAGAATTGGACATGACAGAGCGGCTTTCAATTTCACTTTGAAAATCTGAGATTTCACTCTGCTTGCAAACTAATAAGTAAACCTGAAACAGTTTTATGCATGCAGGCAGAAGACCTGAGTCTCCTGGGTTAGAGACCAATGAGTTTATTATTAGCAGCAGTCACAGTGGTCAGACTCACAGTCAATGTCAGTTCTGTGAGCCCTGTTTCCCAGTGTCAAGTGGCACCTGCCCATACAGTGGGTTATGTTACAAAGAGGAGCATGGTCTTGGGGAACCCAGACTTTTTGTAATAAGCAATAAACCTGCTTAATTTTTGTTTATTTAATAAATGATGTTTATTACAATGGACAGTAGGAAGAGCAGCCCTTTCCTGCTGGGAGAGACACTGTGAATGCGAGTGCGTATGTACTAAGTCATATCCGACTCTTTGAGACCCCATGGATAGTAGCCCCAGTAGATTATTAAGTTAATTTTAAAACACATGGCAAGAAGCATTTTGGGAAAGTGATAAGTAAATTAATGCACTTAGAAAAAGAAGCAAGTAAGGTTGAAGACCACAAAATCTGAATTTGAGGGTACTCAGTGTTTATATGTCTTATTTCTCTTTTTCTGCCACATCAGACTTGCCTTGCTGATGGTGTGGTTGAAAAGACCAGAGCTGAGGTTCTAGTAAGATAACTTGCAGACAGAGGATGCCCTAGGCCAATCATAAACTCTTCCTCTATCAGAGATTGAAGGACAAGCCTGTATGGTCAGGTACACATTACCAATTAGTTTGGTGAGCATCCATAAATTTTACATGTTTCTTGGTCCAGAATAAAATGGGCCCAGAATGGGTTTCATTAATGGGTGGCTCAATTAAATCTTGATTATTAGGGATTAACTATTAGTATTATGGAGAAGGAAATAATAACCCCTTTTAGTATGTTTTGCTTGAGAAATCCCACAGACATAGGAATCTGGTGGGTTGCAGTCTGTGGGGTCACAGTCAGACACGACTTAGCGGCTGAGCGTGCACACATTAGTACTGGTGTATCCTGCACACATTAGTACTGGTGTATCCTACACACTGTAGTGCCTCTGGCATATTTAGTTTCAGGGGCCTCAGGAATATTCAGTATCTCATGGTCCTTCCTTGCCTTTCCATATTTAACACATACATGCTTTACTTGCCATTTATTTTTATGCTTTGCACATTGCTACCTTATATTTAATACATTCTGCCAATTCTTCCTGGGTTTTATAAACTTTTGGTTTAGTAGCTAATGTTTAGTTATCATATCATAAAAGTTGTACATATATTTTACATATGACATTTAAATTGTGATATTACTTGCATATCATAATGTGTCGATCAAGATTCTTATTCTTTACAGTTAGGAAATCAGGCAGTTTTGTAGTTTCAGTAGCACAGTGAGGAGTTATGTTGCATTACTCTAAATAGAGAATGGGAAGTAAGAAAGCTTGAGAAAAGAAAGAATGAATCCGGATTGGAGCTGGAAAGTAGAAGAGGTTTGAATATTTACAGAGAGATGCTCAGGAAAATCCCTATATAAGTAAATACTATATTGTGTACACAATACTGCTTTCCCCTCATTTGAAGCTCCTTCACATTGAGGATACACACATCTCTAACTAGGCTTCGATAGATAGGCTATAACCTAAAATTCCTCCACTCCTGGACTTCCTGTTGCTACAAGGCCAGTCAACCCTAACCTGTTCTCTTTCTCTCTGTCCTTAGACTTTTCTCCAAAGATATAAGGTCAATCTAATTCAATTTAACTGATTTGACCTGTTGGTGTTTATTGATTGCTCAGCTACTGATTAAGCACTTCACCATCCTACCTGCTCTATTTCTTAATCATCTGTGGCTTCTTCTTCTCTTTGAGTTGGAAAGAATCACTCTCTGGCTGTTCAGGTCTCTAGGTCAGTAGGGAGACCCCCTCCTTTGACGGAACTGTGTGTGAACATCATTGTTCAGCTGCCTTTAAGAAGGGAACCCTAGTTCACCATTTTCCATGTATGGATCTTGCAGAAACATCCTGTCTGTGGTGTCAAGTTGAAACTGATTTCAGTGTATTACTTATTGGTCTATGAAAGATAAAGCTTTGTTAAAGGCAATCAATGATAACCTCAATTTTATTTCATGGAGGGGGACAGATCTAAACATCCTGTTGAATCATAGCATCATTTCTTCACTTTTAATTTAGATGAGGTTATTTATCCATTTTCTGCTTGAGATTATACACATTTATTGAAATTCTATGGCTTCAGCTCTTCTAGATCTGTGGAGGAAAAAGGCACGTCTTATCTCTGAGAGGCAGAAGGGCCAAGTGGGGAAATTCCTTCCTGTGTGCATGAGAAATAGAAGTTTGGCCCATCTTCTAATCCATTCTTGCTGTGAAAGTTACTGTGACTCAAGGGTGCTGTGTGTGTGTTAGTTGCTCATTTGTGTCTGACTCATTGCAACCCCATGGACTAGAGCCTCCTAGGCTCCTCTTTCCATGGGATTTCCTAGGCAGGAATACTGGAGTGAGTGGCCATTTTCTTATCCAGGGGATCTTCCTGACCCAGGAATTGAACCCACGTCTCCTGCATTGCAGGTAATTTCTTTACCATCTAAGGCACTAGGGAAGCCTCACTCAAGCACGCTATTGAACTGCAACTTTTAAACTACATCTAAAGCGGAGTGATTAATAATATTGTGATGAGTAGTTAATGTATGCAGAACACTGAGTCCAGCGTTTGTGTGCTTCAGGAAAAATAATTAGTCTCACTAATATTATTTCTCCGGGAGCCACTGAAATGGTGTCTGCCACAGACTATTCAGAGAGAGAGGGTTCAGGTATCTCATTATCTCTATGTGTGTGTGTGTGTTCAGTTGCTCAGATATATCCGATTCTTTGCGACTACATGGGCTATAGCCTACCAGGCTTCTCTGTCCATGGAATTTTCCATGCCAAGAATACTGGAGTGGGTTGCCATTTCCTTTTCCAGGGGATCTTCCTGACCCAGGGATCAAATCTGTGTCTCTTGTGTCTCCGGCACTAGCAGGTTGATTCTTTACTGCTGTGCCATCTGGGAAGCCCTCATCACCTCTATGATCTACCCTAAATATACATTCCCATTTGATTACTCTGTATAATAATAATTTAAAAAAACCTAACTTGCTCCCCTCCCAATTGAAATTAATTAATTTATTCTTTCAGTTGCTCATTGAGTAGACACTAATATTTTAGTAAGTTTCAGGCTAGCTGGCAGTAGGGGAGGATGTCAGGAACCTTTGCAGGGTTCAGGGAGCATAGTAAACTTTGGGTTTATCTTGAACACTCAGCTCAGTTTCCAACTCCTTAGGAAAGATTTCCAAAACTCCCCACTACCTCACCTTCCAGTTTATTGTTCCTTCCTCATCGTTACTGCTACACTTTGTTCTCCGGCACTGTCCTACTCTGTTACCTTAATGGTTTAGATGCCTGTCTGTCCACTCACTTAATGAGCCCTCAGACCCTGTCCATGACCCCTGGGAAGATGCTCACTGAGTGAAAGAACTCACAAATAAATTGCTTCCTGAATAGTTTAATTCACGACAATAGGGAGGTCCAGAAATGTGAATGAAACTGTAGCCCAGTTTCAGCAGAGCAGGGAACCTGACATCCTTAGAATCAAAGGGATAGCTCAAAGGCAGGTATGCCTGCTTTTAGGTGTTATCTAGAATGTCTATTATTGCAGAAGGAAATGGCAACCCACCCCAGTATTCTTGCCTAGAGAATCCCAGGGATGGGGGAGCCTTGTGGGCTGCTGTCTGTGGGGTCGCACAGAGTCTGACATGACTGAAGTGACTTAGCAGCAGCAGCAGAATGGCTATTTCCTAGGGAGCAAGAACAAAAGGAGGGGCCTTGAGGGGACTGGGCCCAGCTCTCAACAGCTGAAGGGAATCAAACTCAGAGCATTCTTGCTAAGTAGGTGAGTGATCTGGTGACTGTTACAGAGGAAAACCCACAGGCTTCAAAGCAAGGCAGACTATTGGCAAGTGTGCTGTTGGTGGTGGAGGAATCCTAGTCGGTTAAAGTAAAGCTGCCCCAGAAGATCCAGTTAATGAACAGGTTATCACAGGCCTCAAAGTTTCAGGTACTAAATAATCTAACTTCTTCCTGTATTAGAATAATACAATAATCCTATAGGGGGTAGCAATGGCTAGAAGGAGAAAGGAGCAGCTTTAAGAGATTACAGAGAATGAATTAATAGCAGGAAAGCTATATTTTATTGAGCATCTACTGTGCTCCAGGCTACATGCTTTATCAGCTTTTAATCTTAAATTTAAACTCTGTAACATAGGGTGTCCTTGTGTCCATTTAAGAAGTGAAAATGGGATCTCTAAGCAATTAAACAACCTGCCTACTTTCCCAGAGGTTATGAGCCACAAAAGGGAGGCTCAAAGTAGGGTCAGTCCGATGCCTAAGTCCTGGCTCTTAAGACTCTTCTTACATCTGCCTCCTCACACGTGGTGTACGGAGACCAGAATTGAAGATCACACCACAATTCGAGTCCTTATAGCTAAATATGATGGAATTTTAAAAGCTCTGGTAGGACAACTGGAAAGGAAATTTTGAATATAGATGGTTACTTTGGATTAGTATATACATATTTTAATAGAGGTCTCTAGCATATTATCAGTTGTTAGTGTTCAGTCGCCCAGTCGTGTCTGACTGTTTGCAGTCCTATGGACTGTAGCATGCCAGGTCTCCCTGTCCCTCATCATCTCCCAGAGTTTTCCAAGTTCATGTTCATTGCACTGGTGATGCCATCCACCCATCTCATCCTCTGACCCCCTCTTTTCCTTCTGCCCTCAATCTTTCCCAGCATCAGGCACTTTTCCAGTGAGTCATCTGTTGGCATCAGATGACCAAAATACTGGAGTTTTAGCTTCAGGATCAGTCCTTCCAATGAGTATTCAGGGTTGATTTCTCTTAAGATTGACTTGTTTAATCTTGCTGTCCAAGGGAATTTCAGAAATCTTCTCCAGCCTCACAGTTCAAAGGTATCAATTCTTCGGTGCTCCACTTTCTTTACAGTCCAGCTCTCATAACTGTATGTGACCATTGGGAAGACTATAGCCTTGACTATATAGACCTTTGTTGGCAGAGTAATGTTTCTGCTTTTTAATATACTGTCTAGGTTTTTCATCGCTTTCCTGCCAAGAGGCAATCTTCTGATTTCATGGCTGCAGTCACCATCTGCAGTGATTTTGGAGCCCCAAAAGAGGAAATCTGTCACTGCTGCCACCCTTTCCCCTTCTATTTGCCATGCAGTAATGGGATCATTGCTATGATCTCAGTTTTTTAATATTTAGTCTTAAGCGAGCTCTTCCACTGGAGGAGGGAATGGCAAACCACCCTAGTATACTTGCCGTGAGAACCTCATGAACTGTATAAAAAGCCTAAAATATATTATCAGTAGACCCTGATAAGTAATAAATAAATAATGGGGATAAATTATGATTTAGTTCACTTACCAGTATAATGGAGATATTTGTATTACATTCCTCGTAAGTGTCAACTGAAAATTGACATTTGTGATCTACCGCTACAAGGATTAAATCATGTACTGCTGTAGCTGCTGACCTTCAATATCCCCTGAAAGGAGTTCAGCATGGAGAGCAGAAATAAGGCACTCTGTACTCAGGCAAAAACTATCAAGACAAGTCTTCAGATGGTTAGATATTTTCAAGAGCCAATTTTATGAGCCCAAATCTTGTATCTCCCCATAACTATAAAGCAATAAAATCCTTCATGGTGATGACTGTTCCTCGTGACTGCCAAAGCTTCATAAGACTAGCAGAAATCTTTCAGAAAAATAAATGCTTGATTGTATATATTCCTCCTCCACCAAAAATCACATATATACTGGCCTTTCCCCCATTGTCTCTTTGGAGCAGCTTCTCAGAGCTATCTGAGATGTTGTCTCCCAGGCTGCAGTCCTCAGTTTGCCCCAAGTAAAACTTAGCTCACAATTCTCACATTGTGCAATTAAAAAAAATATATATATATTGTATTTCTCTTTGCATCTGGCTGCACCAGGTCTTAGCTGTGTCACACGGCATCTTCATTGTAGCACATGGGCGTCTCTCTAGCTGTGGCACACAGGCTGAGTTGCCTTACAGCCTGTGGGATCTTAGTTCCCTGACCAGAGATTGAACCTGCATCCCCTGCATTGCAAGGGAGATTCCTAACCACTGGACCACTAGGGAAGTCCCTATGCAATTTTTTAAAGTTGACATAAGCTTGCTGTGAGGATGAAGTCTGGCATACCATAAGAATTCAATGAACATTATTATTATTATTCGTTTTAAAACCAATTTTTGTTTGTTTACTTATTTTTGACTGCTCTGGGTCTTCCTTGCTACTGGCCAGCTTTATCTAGTTGTGGCAAGTGGGGTCTACTTTTCATTGCAGAGTGTGGACTTCTGTTCATGGTGGCTTCTCTTGTTGAAGAGCACAGGCTCTAACGCATTTAGGCTTCAGTAGTTGTAGAATGTGGGCTCAGTAATAGTGGTGCATGGTCTTAGTTGCTCCAGACCAGGTAGCATTTGTTTTGGGCTAAGATTCGAACCCATGGCCCCTGCATTAGCAGGCATATTCTTAACCACTGGACCACTAGTCAAGTCCCATCCACTTGTTTCTAATTATGTGTATTTGGTAACACTATGTTTACTGCTGGGAATGTATGTATATGCCTTTGTTTTTCAGCTGTATGAATAAACTTTCTGTATTTGATTGAGAATAATTTTCTTCTACCTTTAAAGGAAAATAGTCTGTTAATTATAATAATATATCAATAAGTTATTCTTAATTGAGCCCTATATGTCAAATTCTCTGGAAGCATCTTACATACATTATTTCCTTGATTACTTCTCTAAATATATGTAAATCATGTATTCATATTTATCCAATCATTTATTTAACACTGGAAGCAGATTTCAAACATACTTCTTGTCACTAACATGTAGTTGATGGATGAGTTTCAGATGGAAATGAACTTTTAAAAGTTGAACATCTTTTAAAAATTTTTAAAAGATAAACTTTTAAAAATTCTAGTGTGTGAGTGTCAAGGTGTATTTCATCAGATTTTCAGTGGAGACTATCACTCACTGCCCCTCATCCAAATGGTTAAAAATTGCTGCTCTGTAAGTACTGATTCAAATCCTTTTTGGAAAGGAGCAGAGTTCATTAGATGCACTAACATGAAATAATCTATCAAGATTTATCAAGAGGGTTTTACCTTCATGCAAATTTGTAGCCTGTTTAAGGGGTTTTGGGAAGAAGAGCAACTAAATCCTTCTTCCATATTTAAGTCAGACCTGAGTCATTAACAAATTCCAGTGGGAAGTTTATGGCACATGTTTAATTATGATAGGATTCTAAAGTCAATCCAGGGGCTGATAAGGTTCTGTTCTTTTTCCAAATCCCAAACCACAATCTTTGGTGTTTCAAAACAAGGGCTCTTGTACAATCCTTGAAATGATTTTATTCCTCGGTGGCTCAGTCAGTAAAGCTGGAGATCCAGGTTCAATCCCTGGGTCAGGAAGATTCCCCAGAGGAGGACATGGCAACCCACTCTAGTATTCTTGCCTGGTGAATCCCATGGTCAGAGAAGCCTGGTAGGCTACAGTCCATGGGGTCACAAAGAGTTATACATGACTTAGCGACTAAACAACAGTAAGAATGAATGGACTGAGTGGGAAAGACAAGAAACTGGGGTCCATGAATTGTGTACTTCCAATTGTGCTGTTTTGGCCAGTAACAACCTTAGGGTATGTCTAAGATTCAGCTGATTTTATTTTCAGGAGATAAAATACACCAAATCATTCAGCACACAGGCACCTTTAATGAGTTGGGATAATTTCGCCTCTTAGCTTGCATGTGAAAATCAATAGAAAATCTCACCCTTAAGCTTTCAGTTACATCTGGGCACATTGGAAGTTGGGATGCAAAGTTTATTTGTGGTTTTGTCATATATGATAAAGATCTTGTAATGGTATTTTTGCTGTCCCCTTTGCTAGAACTGAAAAATTTTAATAGGATCTAAAATATCTCATGCTTGACCTATTATTGTCAAAGAACATAATCAAGATGCTATGTTTAAAATTGACTTTATTTATTTATTTTTTAAAAAAAATTTATTTTTGCTTTATTTTACTTTACAATACTGTATTGGTTTTGCCATACATTGACATGAATCCACCACGGCTGTACGTGAGTTCCCAAACATGAACCCCCCTCCCACCTCCCACCCGATATCAACTCTCTGGATCATCCCCGTGCACCAGCCCCAAGCATCCTGTATCCTGCATCAAACATAGACCGGCGATTCGTTTCTTACATGACAGTATACATGTTTCGATGCCATTCTCCCAAATCATCCCACCCTCTCCCTCTCCCTCAGAGTCCAAAAGTCCGCTCTACACATCTGTGTCTCTTGCTGTCTCGCATACAGGGTCATCATTACCATCTTTCTAAATTCCATATATATGTGTTAGTATACTGTATTGGTGTTTTTCTTTCTGGCTTACTTCACTCTGTATAATCGGCTACAGTTTCATCCATCTCATTAGAACTGATTCAAATGTATTCTTTTTAATGACTGAGTAATACTCCATTGTGTATATGTACCACAGCTTTCTTATCCATTCATCTGCTGATGGACATCTAGGTTGTTTCCATGTCCTGGCTATTATAAACAGTGCTGTGATGAACATTGGAGTGCATGTGTCTCTTTCTATTCTGGTTTCCTCGGTGTGTATGCCCAGCAGTGGGATTGCTGGGTCATAAGGCAGTTCTATTTGCAATTTTTTAAAGAATCTCCACACTGTTTTCCATAGTGGCTGTACTAGTTTGCATTCCCACCAACAGTGTAAGAGGGTTCCCTTTTCTCCACACCCTCTCCAGCATTTATTGCTTGCAGACTTTTGGATCACAGCCATTCTGACTGGTGTGAAGTGGTACCTCATTGTGGTCTTGATTTACATTTCTCTAACAATGAGTGATGCTGAGTATCTTTTCATGTGTTCTAACACCACACACAAAAATAAACTCAAAATGGATTAAAGATCTAAACATAAGACCAGAAACTATAAAACTCCTAGAGGAGAACATAGGCAAAACACTCTCAGACATAAACCACAGCAGGATCCTCTATGATCCACCTCCCAGAATTCTGGAAATAAAAGCAAAAATAAACAAGTGGGATCTAATTAAAATTAAAATCTTCTGCACAACAAAGGAAAATATAAGCAAGGTGAAAAGACAGCCTTCTGAATGGGAGAAAATAATAGCAAATGAAGCAACTGACAAACAACTAATCTCAAAAATATACAAGCAATTTATGCAGCTCAATTCCAGAAAAATAAATGACCCAATCAAAAAATGGGCCAAAGAACTAAATAGGCATTTCTCTAAAGAGGACATACGGATGGCTAAAATTGACTTTAAAGCAGAACAACAATGCATTTGCTAAGCAATAATGAAGGAAATGCAGACTTCTCAGTAGTTTCTAGTAAAATAGTTGTTAGACTGTACAAGTAAAGCTTAAAGCATAGGCATAACAGGGAGAGTGCTCGAGTTTCTTCACTTTTCAGGCAAAGTAACATAAATCTTTGAATCTGGTTACCTTAGACATGATCCCTTAAAAAAAAACATTAGTATATGCCTACACATAATTTTAATTTAAAACTATATGTTCACTAATTTCATGTAACACATGAATTTCCAACTGTTTTATACTACCAAGCATTTGTTAGTGTAAAATTCATAAAGTATAGTATAGAATTCATAAAGCACCTATCCATTGTAAGTATTTATTTGAAACATGATTCGGTCAATAGCAAATACCAATATATTTTTAAAAATTGAGGGAATTTATATTATGCTGTATTGGTATAAAGACAGAATCTAGAGATTAAAAATGCTTGAATTGATTACATTTTATCGTTCACACATTAAGTGACACGTAATATACATACTCTTGACTTCCAGCTGCTCATCAACTTTTTTTGCTCGAATTTTACAGAGATTATATAATGTTTGATATTTAGATTGCTCATTTTATGCAAGACTACGGTTAGCTATAGGTTAGTAAAAAATATGGTAGCCTGACCGCATACACTAAGTTTTGAATCTGCTTATAACGACATGTAAAAGTGCACCCTGCTAGGAACTCTACTATTCATGCTGAGGTTTAAACACTGGAATCGCATTCCCAGTGGATTTTCACTTTCACAAGTACTTAATGCAGCTTTAGGTGTCTCAGGGGCAAACTGAACTGGCCACTGAATATCCTTTTTAAGGGGAGTTAACAATGGCTTAGTTCTACCTCTCTTGAAATACAGGATTCATGCTTTTCTCTCTTAAAATTTAGTGTTCCTAGAGGCAGTTGGGAACATTAGAGAATGAGACTGTATTTATCCATCCCAAGCTA